>NW_023494497.1:0-9638 GCF_011100635.1 Trichosurus vulpecula | reverse complement strand
AAAGCCAGATTGGCACACATGTTATCTGACTGATCAAAAAAAATATTCAAAAAATGCAAAGGAATAAACAGTGAAACTATATTATTTTGAAAGGAACCAACCAATATCTAGAATGCTCCAAATGTCATAGCATCATCCAAACTCACAAAGGAAACATTTACTGAACTACAAAAAAGCATAAAACATAACACAATAGATACAAGAGACTCCAATATCTCTTGTTCAATCTGGATATGTTTAACAGAAAGAAAAAATAAAAGGAAAAATATGGAACTGAACAAATTGCTGAAGAAACTGGAGTTAAAAGACAGACGGTGTCTTGTAAAGGGGTCGAAGAAGCATATACATGCTTCTCAGTTCTACAAGGAAATTTTTTAAATTGACCACATATTAGGACACAGAGATACTGCAAATATGTGTGTATATATGTATATATATATATATATATATGTGTGTGTGTGTGTGTGTGTGTAGAGATATGCACACATATATACATATAGGTATATACACACACATACATATCCATATTAAACCATTTGAGCCCCCTCAACACTGGAAGAGGGACAAAAGCTGGACTGACCAATCAGAAGACAACATGCTTTGTATGCTCTCTGAGTGAACCCAAAGCTCTCCTGCTGGGTTTAGCTGACTGGAAACATTCTTCTGACAAAGACCAGGCACCACCAGACATTTTCCTCATCTTATTATTTTATAACTCTCCCTTGTTAAAGACACTCTCATGAACAATTGCATTTCTCTTATGAACACTGTTATGTTATGTATGACATGCATATTTTATGATGTGTTTCTTCATGGTAGAAAAACGAGACATTGTGTGCGTTCTCTTAGAAGAATAATTTTAGTTGACAAAGGAGTATGACACCTCTCTTATTTTATTGCTTTATGGACCCTATACTATTCTTGCTTTATGTGACAATCATGTCAGATCATTTGAACCTCAAGAAATGCCAGAGCCTGAACTAATCAACCAGACATGCTTTGCTTTGCTCGAAAAAATGTTCTTTTCTGTGTCAGCAACTTTAAGAGCAGATGAGGTTGAACCATAGCATTCTTCCTGTTTGGAACCCCGAAAGGACAGGATACCTAGACTTATTTTGACATCCTATAGACATATGCTATAAAGGGGAAACACAGATAGCCTAGGATCATAATTTCCCCTTGACACTTTGTCAATTGTCTTCTCTTATTGTATTTACAACTTACTCAACTAAGAAAGTTCCTCTCTCATGGTACGGTTAAACACGTATGGAGGCCATAAATCTGAGGGACACGGACATCCTGGGATTGTCCTAAGACACATAAAAAGCTTGTCATTCTTTTATTAGAACTTACATTTTGTTAAGCTATGTTAAGTTAGAACTTATGCTAAGTTAGAACTTATGTTTTGGCTCCGTGCATTGCATGTATCTGCTAACTTTAAGGAAATAAACAATATGAACTTATATACCACTTAGCCTATTTGCCTCTTTTAACCAAAGTTTCAGGTTGACATATGACATTTATATGTTTATGGTTGACACATACGGAAACTATAATTTTGGCTGACACAAGCATCTGGAGTCAGGAGGGGAGGGGCACTTGCTCTAAGGGTATAAAGTACCCTTCAAGTGTCGCTTCCTTGAGTTCAGAATTATTCTGACTCCCATACATTTGTTTTCTCTAGCTTAAAAAGAATAAAAAGCACATTTACAACCTAATTCTATTTGTTTTGTTTAAGACCAAGCCTCTGGCCAGGTTGACAGTGTGTGTGTGTGTGTGTGTGTGTGTGTGTGTGTGTGTGTCTATATGTGTGCGTGTGTCTGTGTGTGTTTGTGGAGAGAGAAAGAGAGAGACACAGAGACAGAGAGAGAGAGAGGAACAGAGACAGAGACAGAGAGTGCAAGCATGACACAATAAAAATAGTCACTGGTTCAGAGACCACTAATAAAAGACATGGACAAAAAAAGAGACTTAAAAATTAAATCCTAAATAACAACTGGGTCAAAGAACAAATAATAGAAACAATAAATAATTATATAAAAATAAACATGATAAAACATTGCACTGAAATTTTGGGGATGTAGTCTAAGCAATCCTTAGGGGAAAATCATATTGCTAAAACTTTACATTAACAAAATATAAAAAGAAAGGATTAATCAACTGAACATGAATTTAACAAATTAGAAAGCCAAAAAATAAGCAAAGCTAAATTAAGCACAAAAGAAAATTATTAAAAATCAGAGGAGAAATAGACAAATGGGGAAAAAAATAAGCCAAAATTATTGATGCATATTGTCTCAAAAAAATTTAAACAAAAACATGCCAAACAGATTATAGCATATTATCCTAGAAATCGTTCATTATCACCAAGTGGGAGTTGTACCAGGGATGCAAGGATGGTTCTGCATTAGGGGGAAAAATCAATCTATTTGATGATATTTGAAACTGAAACACTCCAAATCACATGATTCTCTTCAGTGATAGAGAAACATTTTTAGCAAAGTGTAGCACCATTTATGCTAAAAAAAACCTTATGAAAATTTAGGCATAGACAGACCTTTTTGAATTTCACAAAAAGCACCTATCTAAAACCAAAAGCAAGCATCATGTGCCCAGAAGACATACTAGAAATTTTCTCAGTAAATACTAGAGAAGGAAGGGTGCTCACTCTCCTCACTACTATTTGGTATATTTCTGGAAATGCTAGCAAGGGTAATAAAATTAGAGAAATAAATTAAAGCCACAAAGATAGGTAAAGAGTATATAAAATGATACCTCTTTTCTGATCATATGATGATATACTTGATAAATCCTAGAGATCAGCAAAGATACTAATTGCCAGACAATTCATAGCTTCAATGAAGTTCAGGCTACAAAATAAACTTTCAACAATCAACAATATTTCTATACAATAATAATAAAATCTAAAAATAAAAACCTTAATAGAAAAGGAAATCTCATTAAAAAAAACCTGTTATATATTGAAAAAAAAATTAAACCAAATCTAAGGAGGGTCTATCAAAACATACAAAAATACTTGCATAAATTCAATTATAATTACAAAGTATTCCTCAAAGATATAAAGAAACACTCAAACACCTAGAGGAATATTCAGTTTTCATGGCCAGGATGTTTCAACTTAATAACATGATAGTAATTCAAAAGCTATTGTACATTTTTAATGGTATACAAATCAACTTACCAAATTAACTTACTTTATAAATCTTCAAAAAGAAAGATTCAATTGGAAAAACAAAAGATCTAGAATACTAAGGGAAATGATAAAAACAAATAGGGACTAAAGAAAAATAGCACGTCCAAAAGTCAAACTATACTATAAAGCAACAGGCCTCAAAATCATCTGGTATTGGCAAAAAGACATAGAGCTACATAAATGCGACAGAGCAGACAAGGAAGCATCAGAAACAAAGAACTAAAGATCCCAATGTCTGATAAAGTGGACAACGTAAATTACCTAGGGAAAAAAATCCTTATTTGATAACAACTTCTGGGAAAAATGGAAATCAGTCTTTCACATATTAAGCATAGATCAACACCTTACACCATATTCTTCACTACATTCTATATGGATCCATGAACTTAATATTAATAAGCATGCCATGAAATAATGGGGAGAAGCAGATCCTATACCTCTCACAGCTATGGTGAACAGATGTGTATATTACCAAACAATGCATAGGGGAAGTTGTAAAATGCAGAACTTTGATAATACTTCTGCAGAAACAAAATTAATTCATCTAAGATGAGAAATGAAGTGATTGAGAGGGGAAAATTTTGCTTTCAATTTTCTCTGATAAGGGTTAGGTATCCAAGATATAAAATCAATAAATATAAAACTAATGGCCACTTCCCAAAAATAAGTGGTCAATGGATATGAGCAAACAGTTCTCAAAGAATTTCAGAGTATTTGCAACCATGTCAAAGAACGCTCCAAATCACTAAATGCACATCAAAACAGGGCTGAGGTTTTAAATCACAACCTGAAAATTGGCAAAGATGACCAAAAATCATCATTTATGGTTCCCTGAACCGGGAAGCACTGCTAATCTCAAGTTCTTCTGCAGCCAAGACTGAAGGTATGTGAGCCTCCCCCTCTCCCAATCCCCCTCCTCGCTCTCCAAACATTTTGGATGTGCTTCTTGGGCCTGACCTCAGCAGGTCCCAGTGGGTTGGACAGTTTGGTCCAGTGGTCTCAGTGAGTCGGACAGTCACGCTGTCCTGGTCAACCTGACGCTATCAGGTGGTTCTCGGTCCAGTCGTACAGCTTGGTCCAGTGGTCTCAGTGAGTCGGACAGTCACGCTGTCCTGGTCAACCTGACGCTATCAGGTGGTTCTCGGTCCAGTCGTACAGCTTGGTCCAGTGGTCTCAGTGAGTCAGACAGCCAGGCTGTCCTGGTCAACCTGACGCTATCAGGTGGTTCTCGGTCCAGTCGGACAGCTTGGTCCAATGGTCTCAGTGAGTCAGACAGCCAGGCTGTCGTGGTCAACCTGACTGCTATCAGGTGTTTCTCGGTCCAGTGGTCATGTCGAAGGACATGGACGGATGCCCCATCCGGAAGCATGTGCCAGATCCTTTCAATTGTTTCGGCGCTGGGAATTTGGGAAAGTTTCAGGTACCTTCTGTATATTTTGTTTTCTTGTTTTATTTTGTTTGTCTCCTGACAATTACCCCTAACTTCTCTTTACTAAGGAGGAAGAAATTTCCAGCCGAAGGGACCCCACGCCCTGCCTCTACTGCAGGCCCTGCAACATCTATCACCATGGGCCCTGCCCCCACGGCAATATCTCCTCCCCTAGCCCCTCTCTTTGAAGTAGCACCCACTTGGGTCTCTGGGGTATCTTCCCCTCTGACCTCTACCCCTCCTCAGGTACTAGCTGATCTCCCTTGCCGGGCAGATGCCCTGGCCTTGCAGTCTAATCTACCTCAGCACCAAGCTCCAGGTCCCACAGCGCCTTCAAGGCTTTTTCCCCTGAGGGAAATGCCTGCCTCCTCTGCTGGGACAAGGAGATTGCATGTTCCATTCTCCATTTCAGATCTCATCCAAATTAAAGAAAAACTGAGGAGATACTCAGAAGATCCCACTAAGTTTACTGAGGGTTTTAGGGATCTGTCCCTGCAATTTGAACTTTCTTGGTGTGATTTGCATATCCTCTTCTCTACCTGTTGTACCACTGAGGAGAAGAGGAGAATATGGGAACACGCTCAAAAATTTGGGGACAGTTTGGCTAGCAATAACCTCATAAAATATCCCCCAGGAACAGCTGCTGTTCCAACTAGTGACCCAGGATGGATTATCAAAGGAGTGAGGATAGAGAAAAGAGAGACCATACGGTAATTTGCCTGTTAGAAGGCCTAAGAACAGCATTCCAAAAGCAAATAAATTTTCAAAAAATTAGGGAGATTACTCAGGGAGAAAAAGAAAACCTTGTCCTTTTCCAAGCCCGGCTAGTAGAAGCTATTAAGAAGTATACAAATTTGGATCCTGATTCTATTGAAGGGGCGGCAATAGTTAACATGTATTTCATTAATCAGTCTGCCCCAGATATTAGGAGGAAACTGCAGAAATTGGCAATGGGACCCCAAACACCTCAGGCTCAATTACTGGAGACAGCATTCGGAGTGTTCAATAATAGAGACTTAGTCCAGGCAGAGGAAAAAGCCAGAGACAGAGAACATGCCCAATTCTTGGCGGCTGCCATGGCCAGGAGATTGCCGGAGGGTGCTTCTGGCAACTTTGGCAAAGGGGAAACCTGCTTTCGATGCAACAAGGAGGGTCACTGGTCTAAGGAGTGCCCCTCTAGGGCGCCCCCCTGGAAGAAGCCTCCAGGATCCAGGCCTCTAGGACCGTGGCCAGCATGTAACCAGGAGGGACATTGGAGGTGTCTCCGAGGCTGGAAAAGTGGTAGAGCCTCCTCCCAGCACCCTGTCCTCCAGTCTTCTCAAGACTCGGAAGGAGGGGAAAGCCTGGGGCTTGGCTGTGCTCCCACTTTCTCCACTTCTCTTGCGGAGCCCTGGGCAAAATCGAGGCAGAAGGTAAGGTTACCCACTTTATCACGGCTATGTTCTCTTGCTTTAACTAGTGGCTTTGGCCCCACATGCCCCTCGACCCATCAGGTCATGGGCATCAAGGATCTGTTGTCTGAACACTCCTTCTCTGGCCCTGCCCCCTTTTGGGGAAGGGACCTGATGGTGAAATTGGGAAGCCAATTTTCTATAGTTAAACCTCATAACTCCCTTTTCCCCCTGTTTCCCAGACCTCCCCATGTTCCCCCAGAGGCGTGGGAGAGGGTTGAGCCAATTGTTTGGGATCAGGGAATTCCTGGGCAAGCTACTTCTGCCACCCCAGCCACAGTTCCCCTCCATTGCCTTCATTATCCAATTAAGCCCAAGGCTTGGGAGGGGCTGCAACCATTAATTGGCACTCAAGGCCCTGACTCACTCCCTCTAGAGTGGGGCCCCTACCCAGCACAAGCTTTTGGGACTTTGAAAACTAAACTGACCACCACTCCAGCATTAGCTTTACCTAATCTAGAAAAGCCTTTCACTCACTCTGCTGATGAAAGGAGAGATCAGGCTTTGGGAATCCTGACCCAGTCCTTAAGACCTGACCGCAAGCCCTGTTTTCCAAAACAATTAGATTCTCTGGCTGCTACAGCCATTCCAATTGAGGAAGCTTCTAAGCCTCTAGCAGACCAGCCCCTAGAAGCTCTGCCTTGCCAGAGCACCCTGGAAGCAGAGGGCCACCAGTGCCTGGCTAACCACAGGCTCACCAAACATCAAACCTTGCTCTTAGATATCCCCGACCTAATTTGGATGTGCTACACACTCCTGAACCCCGAAGCAGAACAAGTGGTTAGGGGAGCTAGGTATGAAATAGTCATCTTTAATTCCCACCAGGGATATTGTCCTTTCTCTGTACTCCTGTGCTGTCTATTTTGTTGTTTGCTTAACTTCCTTGCCAGGTTTGTCTCCTCCAGTCTCCAAGCCATCAACTTCCAGATGACTGTTGTGGAAAATATTATACTATTTTATATCATTTTTGTAATTTCAATAAGACTCAGGGCCTGAACTACTTAACCAGAAGAAAAGCCTGATCCTAACAGTCTCTTTGTTCTCTGAGTAAGCTCAGAGACATCTCTATCTTGTATCAACAAATCCAGATGGAGTATTCCTTGCTCTGTCCATGGCCATTAAGGGTGAAAACCTTGAGCCCAGACACTATCTTGAATTATGTGACTTTTCCTTATCTTAATATTTTATGGGCATATACTATGTTGTGGAATGTTAATGGCCAATTAAACACAGAGATCCTGGGGCTACAAATCCAATTGACACTTTGACAACTATCTAATTTGTTGTATTTACAATCTATTCCATTAAGGAAAATACTCTTCTTGTATCATGGTTAAACATACATGGGGGTCATAAAAATGAGGTCATACAGGCTTGCTAGCTCTGCTAAAATAACGTATATAAGTTTTCTCATTGCTTTGTTCAGGCAGTCAGAGTTTATACTCTGACTCCTTGTACGTACAAGTAAGCTAGCTCCGCTATGCTTTAAGGGAAAATAATAAACAACATGGATTTTTCTATCACCTAGCTCTGTTGTTTCCTTCAACCAAATTTTCAGGTTTAACACTGTGCACCCCTTGAACTGGACCCATCAAGCCAGCTCTACGCCCCTTGTCAGCAGGAAGCAATTCCAGAAGCTGAGACCTTCGTCCCTGACCCCAAAAGAATTTGGGTCCCATTTGTTTGAGGGGGGAATGATGAGGGCACAGTCTCTGGGAACCCCTTGAATCCTTGAACTCTCCTTGAATCTTCCCACTCGACCTGGCCTTGGCCTGAGGCTATAACCATTAAAGCCCAAATGCCTACCTTGCCCAGTCCTCTATTGTCCAGCTGTTTCCCACCCTTAATCCTGTTTCCCATCTTTAATCCTGATCAAAATATCTATACCCTAGCTCCGCTACCCCAGCCCTTGATGGGTTGTCATTTCCATATAGCCTTCAGCTATTTTCCCCCACCCTGGAGTCTGACCTCATTCTTAAGTCCCTCCCTAGACCCCTCTTCTGGTCACCCCAGACCACCCCTCAATCCCTCCCACAACCTTTGTGTATATAATCTCCATCTTGCCTCCATGAGGTGGGTCAGAACCAATCTAGCTCAGATGGGTCTGGCCCTCTTTCCTTACAGGCGTCGCAACGGGTGGGATCTCTCGGGGCAGGCTTATTTGGCTAACTCTTTTTAAACTTTATCCCTTCCCTTGGCTGAGAAGGCTTGAGTCGATTCGGCAGGACCCGGCGTGTCGGTACTTTGGGGTGTCGAGCACCTCTCACCCCAAACCCTCATCAACAACCACATATAACAGTTCCAAATTTTATCACATATAGAGATTATTCAACTTATTATTTTGGTATCCAAAAACTACTTCAAAGGTTAACAATTACATTAAATCAAAGAGAGATAATAATAATGTTGTGTCTAAAATATAAACAACCATCATTATTATTTCCCTTTACAAATCAGGAAACAGGTCAAACAGGATTAAAATACAGTTTTGCAATTGGAACAAAAATGTGAAGTTACCTAGAGCAGAAGCTGGTATCGAGTGCTGACAATTCTGGGAGGCAGAAAGTCCAAATCCATCTACCTCGCCCTTCCCCCACGACCACAGAAGTTACTGAGCCTAGGGCAGTTTGCAGCTGCTGAGGACAGAGTGGGCAGGATGCATAGGACCTGGATGGTATTTCCAAGCTTTGCCAAAAAAGGATGGACTACGAAGGTACCCAGGGGCACAGGACTGACTGTCAGTCTGTGAATTTCTGTCCTTCTCCTCCTTTTTGCCAGGTGAGGAAGGGTGATTTAAGTTTTCCCTACAGCTCTCCTGTGTTCTCTTCTAATTTGATCTGAGAGGAGAGGAGTTTGTTTTATCTGCTCTAACTTTTACTGCAGCCCTGAGACAGGACAACAATGGTGAAAGATCTCAATGATTGTAATTCAAGTAAACTTCACTCCTTGCTTACTCCTAAAAACCTTTTGCACTAGAATCTAAGGGAAAAGATTCCCTCCTAACTGTGATCAGGGACAAAGACAAATGCAAGAGTCCCACTGAAAACTCCAACAGAGGTTTTAGCCAAAAGGCATTCATTGGGAGGAGGTGTTTCAGCAAGAGTGAGCTCCGGGAAATGAATTTACAATTTCAGGAGTTCCTGTTATACCAGAAGCGAGTGAGACACGCCACAGAGTATAAGTTTTGAATGGAGAAGTTTATTAGCCGGCTGTCATCCAGGGAAAATTCCCAAAGCAAATGACCACGTTTAAAGGGAGAGGGTAGTTTTTATAGAGAATACAGGATTCAGTGCTTAATTATCTCTTAAAGTTTACATATGTTACTTTGCAGACTCAGCAAGCCTGTGTTATTTCACTTTTTATGACCATGATACATTAGAGGAACCTCCTGAATAGATTGTAAATACAACATATCAGATAGTTGACAAAGTGTCAATTGGAATTACAACCCAGGATCTCTGTCTCCAACGTTTGCCATAACTCTTGAAGCTAGGAAGGCTCAAGATAAGGCAAAAGTCATATAATTCAAGATGATGTCTGGGGC
>NW_023494496.1:0-9804 GCF_011100635.1 Trichosurus vulpecula | reverse complement strand
AACAGCTCCTGGAACTTCCACCCTTCTGGGGTCCCAGGTCCTACTCCCCTGCTATGATTCTTGTCCTTCTTCTCTGGCCAAAGCCAATCAGTTATAATCAATTGAATTCCCATTAGTCTAGTCCCTTCTTTTCACCCTATGTGGTAGGGAGTGTGAGTAATCTCTCCATTTTAGAGAAGAGAAAATTGAGGCTCACAGAGTAACCTGCTTAGGATCATACAATTCAGAAGGGGGTGGAGTCAAGATGGCAGCTGGAAAGCAGGGACTTGCCTAAAGCTCTCCCCCAGGACCCTCCAAACACCTATAAAAATGGCTCTGAACAAATTTTAGAACTGCAGAACCCAAGAAATAGCAGAGGGAAGCAGGGCTCCAGCCCAGGACAGCCTGGATAGTCACTGGGTAAGGTCTATCACATGGAGCTGGGAGGAGAGCAGAGCAGAGCCCAGCGTGGGCTGAGCCCAGACCAACCAGACTGGGAGCCAGGCAGAACAGGCCCTAGCACTCTGAATCAGTGAACTGTGGCAGTTACCAGACTTCTCAATCCACAAAACACCAAAGACAACAGAGAAAGCTAGTGGGAAAAACTGCAGTGACAGAGTGAAAGGAGTTCATGGTTCGGCCACCACCCTGGGGACAGCGGAGGTAGTGCAGCTCTGAGGTACAGAATTACAGCTGCAGTTGCTTCCGGCCCCAGGCCCACCTGGTGGGAGGAATTAAGTGGCAGATCAGAGCAGGCATACAGAGCCTGCTTAGATCTAAGTTGCAATCTGGGTTGGCAGTTCTTGGGGGAGGAGGAGCGCTGGTGTGGCAGAACTTGCTGTGTAGAAATAGCTGTGAAAACAACAGTACAGCCTCTCAAGCTTGGGACAAAGAACTCTCTACTCTACAAGCAGTCATACCCCGATGAAAAACTCAAGGCTTAAGTAGTTGGCTGGGAACATGGCCAGGCAGTGAAAATGGACTCAGATTCAGTCTCAGACTTTGGAATCCTTCTTTGGTGACAAAGAAGACCAAAACATACAGCCAGAAGAAGTCAACAAAGTCAAAGAGCCTACAACAAAAGCCTCCAAGAAAAACATGAACTGGTCTCAGGCCATGGAAGATCTCAAGAAGGATTTAGAAAAGCAAGTTAGAGAAGCAGAGGAAAAAATGGGAAGAGAAATGAGAGCGATGCGAGAAAACCATGAAAAACAAGTCAATGACTTGCTAAAGGAGACCCCAAAAATACTGAAGAAAATACTGAAGAAAACAACACCTTAAAAAACGGACTAACTCAAATGGCAAAAGAGCTCCAAAAAGCCAATGAGGAAAAGAATGTCTTGAAAGGCAGAATTGGCAGAGCCAAGATGGCGGCTGGAAAGAAGGCACTAGCATGAGCTCCCTGCCGAGTCCCTCCAAAAACATATAAAAAAATGGCTCTGAACCAATTCTAGAACTGCAGAACCCACAAAACAGCAGAGGGAAGCAGGGCTCCAACCCAAGACAGCTTGGACGGTCTCTGGGTGAGGTCTATCCCACACGGAGCTGGGAGCTGGAGCTGGGAACGGAGCAGAGCAGAGCCCAGTGTGAGCATCTCGGACCAACCAGACCAGGAGCCGGGTGGAGCGGGCCCTAGCGCCCTGAATCAGTTAGCTGAAGCAGTTACCAGACGTCTCAACCCACAAACACCAAAGACAACAGAGAAGGTTAGTGGGAAAAGCTACGGGAGTGGAAGGAGTTCACGGTTCAGCCACCACCCCAGGTCAGCGAAAGGTGGGGCAGCTACAGCTGCAGTTGCTTCTGGCCCCAGGCCCACCAGGTGGGAGGAATTAAGTGGCAGATCAGACCAAGCGTGCACAGCCTGCTGAAGATTTAAGCCCAGTCCGGGTTGGGGGTTCTTGGGGAAGGAGGAGTGCTGGTGTGGCAGAGCTGGCGCATCCCCCCCAAACATGGAACATAGAACTCTTTAGTCTACGAGCAGTCATACCCCGCTGAAAAACTCAAGGATCAAGTTAGTTGGTCGGGAATATGGCCAGACAGCGAAAACGCACCCAGATTCAGTCTCAGACTTTGGATTCTTTCTTTGGTGACAAAGAAGACTACAACATACAGCCTAAAGAAGTCAACAAAGTGCAAGAGCCTAAGCCAAAAGCCTCCAAGAAAAACATGAACTGGTCCCAGGCCATGGAAGAGCTCAAAAAGGATTTGGAAAAGCAAGTTAGAGAAGTAGAGGAAAAATTGGGAAGAGAAATGAGAAGGATGTGAGAAAACCATGAAAAACAAGTCAATGACTTGTTAAAGGAGACCCCAAAAAAATACTGAAAAATACACTGAAGAAAACAACACCTTAAAAAATAGACTAACTCAAATGGCAAAAGAGCTCCAAAAAGCCAATGAGGAGAAGCATGCCTTGAAAGGCGGAATTAGCCAAATGGAAAAGGAGGTCCAACGGACCACTGAAGAAAATACTACCTTAAAAATGAGATTGGAGCAAGTGGAAGCTAGTGACTTGATGAGAAATCAAGATATTATGAAACAGAACCAAAGGAATGAAAAAATGGAAGACAATGTGAAATATCTCCTTGAAAAAACCACTGACCTGGAAAATAGATCCAGGAGAGATAATTTAAAAATTATTGGACTACCTGAAAGCCATGATCAAAAAAAGAGCCTAGATATCATCTTTCAAGAAATTATTAAGGAGAACTGTCCTGATATTCTAGAGCCACAGGGCAAAATAGAAATTGAAAGAATCCATCAATCGCCTCCTCAAATAGATCCCAAAAAGAAGTCTCCCAGGAATATTGTCTCCAAATTCCAGAGCTCCCAGATCAAGGAGAAAATACTGCAAGCTGCCAGAAAGAAACAATTTGAGTATTGTGGAAACACAATCAGAATAACCCAAGATCTAGCAGCTTCTACATTAAGAGATCGAAGGGCTTGGAATACGATATTCCAGAGGTCAATGGAGCTAGGATTAAAACCTAGAATCACCTACCCAGCAAAACTGAGTATCATGCTCCAAGGCAAAATATGGATTTTCAATAAAATAGAGGACTTTCAAGCTTTCTCAGTGAAAAGACCAGAGCTGAATAGAAAATTTGACTTTCAAACACAAGAATCAAGAGAAGCATGAAAAGGTAATCAAGAAACGGAAATTGCAAGGGACTTACTAAAGTTGAACTGTTTTGTTTACATTCTTACATGGAAAGATGATGTGTATGATTCATGAGACCTCAGTATTAGGGTAGCTGAAAGGAGTATGCATATATATATATATATATATATATATATATATATATATATATATGTGAAGGTGTATGTATGTATATATGTATGTGTATATATATAAAGAGAGAGAGAGGGAGAGAGGACAGGTGAGGGGGGGAATGAATCTTGCTCTCATCAGACTTGGCCTGAGGAGGGAGTACCATACATACTCAATTGGGTATCTTACCCCACAGGAAAGAAGAGGGAAGAAGAAAAAAAGGGGGATGATGGAGGGGAGGGCAAATGGGGGTGGAGGTAATCAAAAGAAAACACTTTGGAAAGGGGACAGGGTCAAGGGAGAAAATTCAATAAAGGGGGATGGGTTGGGAAAGAGCAAAATATAGTTAGTCTTTCACAACATGAGTATTGTGGAAGGGTTATACATAATGATACACATGTGGCCTATGTTGAATTGCTTGACTACTAAGGGAGGGTGGGTGGGAAAGGAAGAGGGGAGAGAATTTGGAACTCAAAGTTTTAAAAACAGATGTTCAAAAACAAAAGAAAGAAGTTTTTGCATGCAACTAGAAAATAAGATACACAGGCAATGGGGCATAGAAATTTATCTTGCCCTACAAGAAAGGAAGGGAAAAGGGGATGGGAGGGGAGTGGGGTGACAGAAGGGAGGGCTGACTGGGGAACAGGGCAACCATAATATATGCCATCTTGGAGTGGGGGGGGAGGGTAGAAATGGGGAGAAAATTTGTAAGTCAAACTCTTGTGAAAATCAATGCTGAAAACTAAATATATTAAATTAAAAAAAAGAAATTATCCAGGAGAACTGCCCTGATATTCTAGAGCCAGAGGGTAAAATAGAAATTGAAAGAATCCACCGATCACCTCTTAAAAAAGGTCCCAAAAAGAAAACTCCTAGGAATATTGTTGCCAAATTCCAGAGTTCCCAGATCAAGGAGAAAATAGTGCAAGCAGCCAGAAAGAAACAATTCGAGTATTGTGTAAACACAATCAGTTTAACACAAGATCTAGCAGCTTCTACATGAAGGGATTGAAGGGCTTGGCATATGATATTCTGGAGGTCAATGGAGCTAAGATTGAAACCAAGAATCACCTACCCAGCAAAACTGAGGCAAAATGTGGATTTTCAATAAAATAGAGGACTTTCAAGCTTTCTCAATGAAAAGACCAGAGCTGAATAGAAAATTTGACTTTCAAACACAAGAATCAAGAGAAGCATGAAAAGGTAAACAAGAAAGAGAAATCATAAGGGACTTACTAAAGTTGAACTGTTTTGTTTACATTCCTATGTGGAAAGATGGTGTGTATAATTCATGAGACCTCAGTATTAGGGTAGCTGAAGAGAATACACACACACACACACACACACACACGTGTGTGTGTGTGTGTGTGTGTGTGTGTGTGTGTGTATAGACAGAGGGCTCAGGGTGAGTTGAATATGAAGGGATGATATCTAAAAAATAAGATCAAATTAAGGGATGAGACAGGAATATATTTAGAGAGGGAGAAAGGGAGAGATAGAATGGGGTAAATTATCTCATATCAAAGTGGCAAGAAAAAGCAGTTCTGTTGGGAGGGAAGAGGGGGCAGGTGAGGGGAAATGAGTGAATCTTGCTCTGATGGCATTTGACCTGAGGAGGGAATAACATACACACTCAATTGGGTATCTTACCCCACAGTAATGAAAGAGGAAGGAGATAAAAAGGGGGGACAATAGAAGAGAGGGCAGATGGTGGAGGAGGTAATCAAAAGAAAACACTTTTTGAAAAGGGACAGGCTCAAGGGAGAAAATTGGATAAAAGGGGATAGGATAGGAAGGAGCAAAATATAGTTAGTCTTTCACAACATGAGTATTGTGGAAGGGTTTTGTGTAATGATAGACATGTGGCCTATGTTGAATTGCTTGCCTTCTTAGGGAGGGTGGGTGGGGAGGGAAGAGGGGAGAGAATTTGTAACTCCAAGTTTTAAAAGCAGATCTTCAAAAAAAAGTTTTTGCGTGCAACTAGGAAATAAGATATACAGATAATGGGGGATAGAAATCTATCTTGCCCTAAAAGAAAGTAAGGGGAAAAGGGAATGGGGGGAGTGGGGTGACAGAAGGGAGGCTGACTGGGGATGGGGCAATCAGAATATATTCCATCTTGGAGTGGGGGGAGGGTAGAAATGGGGAGGAAATTTGTAATTCAAACTCTTGTGAAAATCAACGCTGAAAACTAAAAATATCAAATAAATGAATAATGATTTTAAAAAAGATCATATGATTCATAAATAGTGGAACTGGGTCTAGATCCTAGCTTCTCTGACTCCAATTCCAAACTCATGCTGTTTTCCTTGCCCCATCTCTAGAATGGGCACCTAGAAGGCAGCATTGGGCTGTGATCTGCCTGCTGGATAGCTCCATCTGAATTTCAGGCCTAATTTTCTATATGGATTCATGACAACTGGATTTCCCCAGGCCTCCAGGCTTAAAACCTCAGCCATCTTTGTCTCCTTCCTCTATCGCTGGTTCCCAAATCCAATCAGTTGCTAAATTCTGTTGATTCCACTTCTAGCCAGGATTGTTCCAATAGCTTTTTGAACTGGACTCTCTACCTCCAGGCTTTGCTCTCTCCCCACCTCGATTAATCCATCCAAATGCTACCGCCACATTCACCTGGCATTGTCTGCCCCTCAACACAGTGGGAGGGGAGTGTAAGGTATGAGCCTTGGTTCCATGCCATACAAGGATTAATTGAAGGAACTGGCAATGTCTAGCCTGGAGAAGAGAAGGCTCAGGGTGGAGAAGATAGCTGTCTTCGAGGATGTCAAGGACTATCTATCAGAGGAGGGATGAGTCTTGTTCTGCTTGGCCCCAGAGGGCAGAATCAGGATCATGGTTCATGATCATGCAAAAAGGGAATTTGGGCTTGATGGAAGGCAGACTTCTTGACAGTCAGAGCTGTCCAAACAGTGGAGGGACCTCAAGAGGTAGTAAGCTCCCCTCTCATTGGAGGTCTTTAAGCAGAGGCTTAACAATCATTCAATTTTTTAAAAAAAATAATATTTCCCCCAGTTACATGTAAAGACAATTTTTAACATTCATTTTTAAAAACTGAGTTCCAAATTTCCTCTCTTTCTTCCTCACCTCCTTGCTCCCTGAGACAGTAAGCAATTTGATATGTCATATATGTTCAATCATGCAAAATGTATTACCATGTTGGTCATGTTGTGAAAGAAGACACAGACCCAAAGGAGGAAAAACTATGAAAAATACAGAAAGTAAAAGATAGTATGTTTTGATCTGCATTTCAGACTCCATCAGTTCTTTCTCTGGAGGTGGACAGTGTTTTTCAATATGAGTCCTTTGGAATGGTCTTGGATCATTGTATTGCTGAGAAGAGCTAAGCCATTCACAGTTAATCATCATACAGCACACATTGCTGTTACTGTGTACAATGTTCTCCTGGTTCTGCTCATTTCACTTTGCGTCAGTTCATATACGTCTTTCCAAGTTTTTTTTTCCCGAAATCTGCCTGCTCATCATTTCTTATGGCACAATTATATTCCATTACATTCATGTACTACAACTTGTTCAGTCATTCCCCAGGTGATAGGCATTCCCTCATTTTCCAATTCTTAGCCACCACAAAAAGAGCTGATATATATATATATAGGCAAGTAGATCTCCCCTCTCTTTTTAAAAATCTCTTTGGGATACAGATCTCGTAGCGTAATTGCTGGGTCAAAGGGTATGCACAGTTTTATAGCCCTTTGGGCATAGTTCCAAAGTGCTCTTCGTAAAGGTTGGGTCAGTTCATAACTCCACCAACAATGCATTAGTATCCCAATTTTCCCACATCTCCTCCAACATTTCTTTTCTGTCATGTTAGCCAATCTGATAGGTGTGACGTTGTACCTTAAAATTTGAACTATCACTTGTTAAGGATGTGGAAGAAGAGATTCCTGGTCAGGGAAGGATTGGATGACATGCCTATGAGCTTCCTTCCTTCACCGAGATTCTGTAATTCTATGACATAAGGACAATTTTCCTAATTCAATTCAATCCTATCTTATCCAAAGGATAGCCCCCCTCTCTAAATCACTCATCTTTATTTGTTGTTGTTGTTCATATCTACAATTTAATTGATATTAGGGAAGTCCCTGTAAGGAAACTCTCTCCACTGATGCAGATTTACAGCCTTAAAGATCTGCCTCGAGTACTGAGAACTTAAGGGATTGCTCAGGATATGTCAGAGATGAGAGTTGAACACGGTCTTCCTGACTTTGAGCCTAGCTCTTGATTTGTTATACCACTGTAATGTTGTATATTATGTGTGTTTATTCTTATAGTGGGGGAAGCAAGGCGGGTGGGTTCTCTTCTCTCCCTCTCCCCCAGCCCAATTGGTCAGAATTTAAGAGACAAATGAAAGAGTCAACCAGGTGTTCAAATGTTAAACTAAATGGAAAGGTGTATCACCCCTTTCCCTCCAGTCCCTACTTTCCCTTGACCAAATATTAAAGAAGCTTCCCTAATTAAATTTGAGTTTGTCATTGGCTGGTAGGAGACTGGCTATATTTCCTTGTGGCTTTTAAATAGCTAAACTTGCCAGCTCTGTGAAATTCAGGGCAGGAAATAGCTTTGTGCGGTGTAACTCCTAGAGCCTTTACTCGAGTGTACCAGTGCAGAAGGAGAGTTATTTCTCTCCCAGTCCCACTGCCTCCCCCCATTTTGCTGTGGCCAAGGTGTCATGGTGTCTTGTAGTAAAATGCTTCATCAGTCAGAGACACATGAGTGAAAAAGAGTGAGACTCAGGAGCAGGAAGCAGCTTCAAGGAGTGTCACCCCTTGGATGGATAGAAGAGAACCAGCTATAGACTTAAGAGAGAAACTAGTGCTAGCAGTTGAGAGTAGAGCTGTGGAGAGGAAGAGACCCAGGGAGCCAAGCTAACCAACTTATCCACTAGAGACTCTGCACTTAGGTGGATCAGCTCGAGGCTACCATGAGAAGAGAAAGAAAGCTGGGGCCCTGGACAATATGTGATTGTCCACATATGTTTCATTACCAATATATTCTATATTTGTGCTCAGTCTCCCACAGACATTGTGTATATTTGTGAGAAAGTGTGCCCTAGTTTTGTGTGGAGGATATTTCATAGCTAGTAGTCTTACTATATATATTACATTAGAAAATGTCTTTGCATTGAAATAATTGTGTCTGCTGACTGACTATTAAAATTAAGTGCAGTGCTGGGGGCTTGTGAATAATAATTTTAAGAACTGAAATACACCAAGCACCTTTGAACCTGGTAATCGTTACAACCTGGGGAACTGACCTGAAAACTTGTGAGTGCCAAATCGGGAAGGTAGGCCCAGAGGGGGGGCTACGTGCTTAATGAATGTTTATTGAATTGAAACAAAGTCTTTTCTTTCTAGACCGTGAATTCTATGAGGTCAGTGACAATGTCTTAGCTGAGCTTTGTATCTCCCTCTGTTCCCAGTGCAGGGGGTCTGTATGCCATAGGCTCGCTAAATTGCATTCAACAACAAATTGAATTCAACAAACATTTTCTAAGTATCTACAGTGAGCAAGGCGTCGTGTTCAATGCTTTTTAGGAGCTGCAAAGACTCTCTCTATCCTTCACCACTGAATACCTATTCCTATCTTACAGCCTCTTGGAATTAAACTGTAAATTAAATTGCAGATTAGTGATCATAGCGGAAGGAAGTCTGGATCAGGGCCAGAAGAATAGCTCTAGGGCTCCTTCCCTTTCCTTGCTATGTGCACTAAGTTCTTTTCCCTCATTGGACCTCAGTTTCCCCACCTGTATGCAGAGAGTTTCCAAGCCCAGTCAGTCCTGTGTGAGAAGCCATACAGTGCAGTTGACATTTGTGAGATTCCTTTGACAAAGTTATGTCCTCATTAACAAGGTTAGAATGTAGAATGTAAGATCCATGAAAGCAGAGGATATTTTCAGTTTTGTTTTTTTTATGTCCAGAGCCTCGCACAGTGTCTGGCATACAGCTGGTGCTCAAAAAATGTTTTTTTACTCGAATTGAATTGACGTGGAGGAGGCCCTGACTAACTTCTTGTGTAACCTTCAAGGATCATGGGAACTCACGCTCTCTCTAATACCACATCCAAATATAACTGACTTGGGTCATGGGTTAGCCATATGCCTGAGCTGTAACCTTAGATTTGACCTTCAAGAGGGGAAGTAGAGATCAGGGGACAGATGCGCAAGCCTGAGCTGAAATTGCCAAGAACAGGATGGACATACACACACCGTTTGCCTGGTGAGAAGTCTGCGTAGGCATGTGACCATTCAATTTCTTTAGGGAACCTTGTGTAGCAGGGAAACACTTGACCCAAGAGATGATAGCAGCTGGACAAGAGACAGTGGTTGGGGGGAGCAGGAAGGAATCCCTGCATCAAGCCTGCTGGACCAGGCAGAGCCAGGATGTGGAAAAGCAAACTTAGGCCTTAACCTTCCCTGGTATTGTGAGTTATGTGGACTGTGCAGGGGTGGGGAAATGGAATTGACTCTTCAGCGGCACCAAACACTTTCCCTTTTTGAAGGAGAGCCAGAGTAGTCTGGAGAG
>NW_023494495.1:0-10090 GCF_011100635.1 Trichosurus vulpecula | reverse complement strand
TGACCAAACCCATGCACCAGTTGGGCCCAATGAACCCTCAGCGCCTCACAGAGGAGCTGGTGACTTTTTAGGGAAGGTCCCCAGAAGGTGGTCGGCCTCTCCCGCCTCCATCTCTTTTCTTGACTAAGTGCTCTGAGATGCCTTGGTTGTCTAAGGTGAAGGAGGGGTGAATGGAAGAAGCAGACCCAGCCACGAGTGCAGCCAGCAGCCAGCTCCCCACAGTCCATGTCCCACTCTTCTGCTCCAGAAATGGCCAGGCCACCTTTCCCACTCACTGCAGGATGTTGGATGGATCTGGGATAGTCCTGCCTTTGTTGGTTTCTAACTCACAAAGAGCGGAGCATAGCTCTGCTGTCAGAGCACCCCTGGCATATCACCTTTTAAACGAGCTTTTGATGATACGGGGAAGACTTTTAATTAAAGCATCTGTTTATTATCTCAACTTTAATTACATATTAACATTTTTTCTTCATTTTCTTTTTTTCATTTTGAGCAAAGCCGAGCTGGGGCCACGGACTGAGCAAGGAAAAGCAAAGCCTAATTTCGTTAGAGAGAACTGCCCTGCCTCTTATCTCCACCTGCCCTCCACCCCCCTCCCAACCCCTGGCTGCTAAAGTGGAGTGTAAGGTGGGCAAACAAGGTCACAGTAGAAGCAATACTGGATTTTGAATCAGAGTATGTGGATTCAAATTCTGGCTCTGCCACTTTCTACCTTTGTGACTCAGTTTCCTCGTCTGTAAAATGAGGGTATTGGAGCAGATTGCCTCTAAGGTTCCTTCTACCTCCAAGTATATGATTCTATGACTTTGCTTAACCTTTCTGGGCCTCGGTCTCCTCATCTGTAAAATGAGAGTGCTGCGTTAGATGGTCTTCTCTAAGATTCCTGCCAGCTCTAAGGGCTATGGCTCCTGTGATTCTAAGTGGGCCCAGGCTGGCCCAAAGGAGGTCTGTCTCAATGCACAGGGCAAGGTAGAGACGGCTCCCAAACTTGGGCACCAGCTACAGGGACATCACCTGAGAGATTTTCCTCTGCTGCTGCTGAGGCTTTTGTGGCTCACGACAGCAGAAAGCAAACTGGCATCCCCTGGCTCTCCCGACCCCACAGAATGCTCTATTTCTCATGCATTTTTTTAAAAAAATGACATTTGGCTGACAAAGAGTTCCAGACAAAGAGTAATGGTGGCTGTAGCTTTCCATTTGAAGGAGGCTGGGCTGTTCGCAGCTGGGCTGTTTGCAGAGGTGCTGGGCTGTTTGCAAAGGTGCTGGGCAAGTCTGGTTAGCCACCTTCCTTCCCTCATTTTCAGAGGAAGAAACTGAGGCTCAGAGACATGATTGCTCAAGGTCATAAGAACTGGCAGTGTCAGGATTTGAACCCAGGTCCTCAGGTTCTGAATCTATGGCAGCAAAGCTTGTCAAGCTTCAGATGCAAGTCTCCCTCAGAGGGGAAGCACATTGATATATATGTTCAATAAAAGGATATAGAGCTAAGAGCTTCTCCTCTCCTAACCCTAACCCCAATCCTAACCCTGTAGCCTCTTTCTTCTCTACCTTCCAGAACACATGGCTTTGCTGCTTTCTCTCCCACAACACTCTTACCCTTTGCACAAACTGTCCCAGCTCTGACAGCCTGTGTTCTAAGGGCCCTCCCAGTTCTGACATTCTGTGTTCTAAGGGTCCTTCCAGCTCTGACATTCTGTGTTCTAAGGCCCTCCCAGTTCTGACATTCCTTCTGTGTTCTAGGGCCTCTCCCATCTCTTCTATTCCTTGATTCTACGATTTTTTTCTCCCCATTTCTAGCTGCCTGCATTGCTGGCACTACCACCTGACAGGCTCCTTCCTTGGCATCCATTAAGACTCGAAGGCTCCATCTCACAAGTAGAGAACAGGAGCGAAGCTGGTTGAGGAAACAGGCCGGGACAGCTCTGGCCACTGGCCAGAGAGCCCAGGCCCAGGCCCAAGGGCCAGCTGCTGGGGCTCCTGCCGCCCCCCAGCTCCAGCTCCCACTGCTGGGCTCCACCAGGAGCCTCTGTGACAGCAGAACAATTTAATTCCGATTACAGTATAAAAATTAATAACATTAAAATGTCATGATCATCCCACACTAATTAAGCATCTAATGAATAATTAGCTGTGGACACATCTGACATTTTTGGTCATTAATTTGAGCAAGTGTTTTAAGCTCCAAACAAAACTCCTCTGTGGCGGTGCCTACAACTTTGTGTTAAATAGCAGAGACTTACACAATTGCCACGTGTCCCTTCTCCAGACCTGTCAGGAGACTGTTGCTGAATGTATGAGTGTACAAGGTGGGCGTGCAGGCTGGGCCCTGGGGGAGAAAACAACCAGAAGGATTCGGCTTTCTGACCATCTAAAAGTCACCCAGAAACTCTGCATCCACCCTCCCTTCTCCCAAGCCCAGCGGGAATGGCCAAAGACAATGTAAATGCTATTGTTTAATAGCGAGGGAGCCCAGGGTCTCCCAAGCTGCTCCATTCATCCCCGGATCAACTGCTTCCTTTAAGTTGTCATAACAACTAGAAACATCTCTGTTTCAGGCAGAGCCTGCCACCCTTCTTGCTTACGTCTGGGGGTGGTGTTTGATGGGGAGAGAAAACCTTTAGTTTGAGAGTTAGTGATGGGGGAGCTTCCCTGCTGCTCAAAGCAAGAGTTAATTCTAAGGCTGGCCTCCATCTCCTCACCCCTCTTTCATCTAGATCAATTAGTCAGTCAATCAATAAACAGTTATTAAGCCCTTACAATGGATCAGGCACTGTGCTAAGTGTTGGCCACACAAAGAAAAAGAAAAAACAACCCAGACACCGACATAATAATTAAAACCATTGTACCATTGCTTCTGGAAAGGGCCAGCTCACCATCCCTGGGGGTCCTCTAAGCAAAATCTCTTTCCCTGGTCAGTAGCCCCCCATGTATTATCTTTCCTTATTAGCACGTAAGCCCTTTGAGAGTGGGGACTGTCTTATTGGTATTTATATTTCCAGTGTTTAGCATAGGGCCTTGCACATAGTCAGGGCTTAATAAATGCTTTGCATTAATTCATTGATTGATTCATTCATTCACTGACTCATCCACTCACCCCTCCATCCCCTACTGTTGCAGAAGAGTAAAAGCTGAACACGGGCAGCTAGGTGGTCCAGTGGATAGAGCACTGGGCTTGGAATCAGGAAGACTCATCTTCATGACTTCAAATCCAGCCTCAGTCACTTACTAGCTTTGTCACCCTGGACAAGTCACTCAACCCTGTTTGCTTCAGGTTCCTCATCTGTAAAATGAACTGGAGAAGGAAATGGCAAATCACTTCAGCGTCTTTGCCAAGAAAACCCCGCAAAGAGTCAGACACGACTGAACAACAACAACATATCTACATAAAATGTAATTAGGACAGTAAATCTGCCACCAGAAAAAAGGGAAAACCGAGGTATGTAATACAGTTTAAAGCCAATGGCAGACTATTTTCGTCTGGTCCGTTGCTTTGAATTATCTGGATGGTGACTTTCATGACTGTGGATGACCATGAGCTGACTTCTATTAACTACTGCATTGAAAAACAAGGATAAGATCCCCACTTCCTGGCTTTCTCATGTGCTGGGCGCTGGGGGTTGGGGGAATACTCAGAAGCAGGGGGTACGCAACCCACTGCTTCAGGATGCTCGGCATTTCTTCCTCTCTAGATGAAGCTGCTTCTTTGGAAAGCAGTGACTGCTCAAGCCAATCAGAATGCGGGGAACAAACTCATCCTTCTTGGATGACAAAGGTGATCTCGGAGCCAACCCAGCCAGAAGGTTGCAACATATTAGCAGTTAATGAACAAAACCCGCCTAATATTTAGGACGAAGGGACACAGAGAGAGGTCGGATGGGCCACAATTAGCTCCAGATTGAGCACTCAAACCAAGACAGAAAGCAACAGATGTTCTGATCTTCGTTTACTCCTTTAGGATTTTCTCCAGATAAGAGACAAAACGGGCACACTAATGAAGCATTTCCATCTTCTTGCTCTACAGTTGGTAAATAAGCTACCTTTCCCCCACCATCCCCCCTCCACTGCCACCCCAAGGTTGAAGCACAGGCTGGCTGGGTGCGCCTGCTCTGCTACTTGGAGTTGCCCCCACAGAATGTCAGCAAGAGCCTCCAATCCAGTCCCACATAGCCCTGACCCATACTACCCTACTCAGCCCCTGCTTTCCATGCAGATTCTACATCCAGAATCCTGATGCTTACAGGGGAAACAACCTACCTTCCCTACCTGGCATCCTAGGTCCTCATTCCAGGTTTCCTCTCATGTTGGGGAATCTCATGTAGGTTCCCCAACATTTATCCCCCATTTCTCCCCAACACTTTATTGGCTGAACCCAGAGGTGTGCCAGAGCCAACTTGAACCAGCTTGCAAGAGCCAATTGTTAAATTTTCAGTGTGAGCATTCACACTTTGGGAATTGACAAATACTAAAAATTAGGGCTTGATTTATTGTTGTCAAGTCTGGTCTTCTTGTTGTTGTTTGGTTGTTTCAGCTATGTCTGACTCATTGTCGGACCCCCATTTGAAGTTTTCTTGGCAAAGATACTGGGGTGGTTTACCATTTCTTTCTCCACCTCATTTTACAGACGAGGAAAATAAGACAGAATTAAGTGACTTACCCAGGGTCACCCAGCTAGTAAGTGTCTGAGGCTAGATTCAATCTCAGGGAGATGAGTCTTCCTGACTCCAAGCCCTGCCTTCTATCCATTCCACCATTTAACTGCCCTGTGTGTCTGTTCTTAAGAAAGTGTTAATAATGCAGACTAATCTTAAAAGTATGTTTTCTCCAATGAGCCATTTGTGAAACATATACCAGCGGCACACTCCTAGCTGAAACTAACATCTCCTATCTCAACTGGGCTTGGTAGGAGGTCTAAGGAGAGATGATTATCCTTAAATATTTAAAGGATTATTGCATCAAAGAGTGATTAAACTAGTTCTTCTTGACCTCAAAGAGCAGAAGTGGCATTTTCAGTGAGTCCAGCCTCCATACCACCCCCATATTGCCTTGTCCATTTCTGACCTTAAGCCTGGACTCAGGCCATTTTATAAATAGGGAATCTCTTTCTTCTTCCTTCTTCTGTGACCCATCCAACATCCTCCAAGGACCACCTCTTCCATGAAGTCTTTCTAGCCTACCCTGGGCTGCAGTGATTTGCCTCTTCATTGAACCTCAATGAAGTACTTGCATTATTTAAGTCTGATCCAGACTAGGCCAGTCTAAGGCAAGGCAATGCCATGCCATGCAATTCCATAAATATCCACTGAATACTACATGTGAGACACTACGTCAAGTGTTGGAGATATCAGGGCAAAAACAAAAAAAAACTGGCAACAACAAACCAAACAAGCAAACAGCTGCTCCCCTGTAGAAGCTCCTACTCTACCCATTGGCAAGCAAGCAAATGCTGCCTTCTATGTTTGCATCCTTCTTAGGTAAGTCTCATCTCTCCAGCTAGATTTAGAAGCTCTTTGAGGTCAGGGCAGGTGTTTTCTGTTTCTTCTCTATTCCTCACACTGCCTAGCATAGTCCTTCCACACATAATGGGCACTCAGCCATGACTGGATGAATAAATGAGCCCAGGGACCATGCTGATTTGATAGCCTCCTTGGTTCCTTTCCTCCAACCCACCAAAACGTCCTGGAATTGAGGGTTCAGAAGAGAACTCTGAGATGATCTAGTCCAACGTGCAGGGGACCACGAACTCCTTCAACGACTTTGCACAGCCCTCCCTCACTCAAATCCAATTCACTAGTGAGTCATGACTTGACCTTCCTCATGCCGTGGTCCTCTTGGAGAACAAAGGACCAACAGCAACAGGAGCATAGGTTGCCTAGCCTCTGTCTGAAGAGCTCCAATAATGGAAAAGCCTTTACCTCCCACTCCACATTGGGTAGCTCTGCTTGGTAGGAAGTTTTTCTTGTACTAATAACAAAATATGCTGCTTTACAGCTCCCAGACCCTGCTTCTACTTTCATCCTCTGGGAATCTCCTCTTTCTTCAACTACTTGGAAACAATGGCATCTATTGAGACTTTTTTATGAACTCTTTACTGATTCCCGCCCCCCCAACCCCACTGACTACTCCCCCAAACTCCCTTATATTGCACTCTATTGAACATATTTGTATGCATTCATTTCATATATGCTGGTTAGACATCTCAAACTGGACGTCCAGTAGACATCTGAAATTCAGCACATCCAAAATTCAACTCGATATCTTCCCCTTTAAAACCCCCTGTCTCCTGCACTTCTCAATTACTGTGGAAGGTACCACCATCCTTCCAGTCCCCCAGGTTCACAGTCTAGGTGTCATCCTGGACCCCTCACCCTCTCTCATCTCAGATATCCAATCAGTCACTAAATCCTATTGTTTCCACTTGGTAACATTTCTCCTTTTATACCCCCTTCTCTCCCCTGACAGGGCCACCATCTTACCACCTAGCGCCTAGACTACCGTAGCAGCCTACTGGTTGGCATCCTTGCCTCAAGTCTCTCCCTCCTATGCTTCATCTTCCAATTAGCTGTCAAACTGATCTTCCTAAAGCACAGGTCTGACCGTGGCACCCCTCTATTCAAGAAGCTCTACAGGATCCCCATTATCTCTGGGACCAAATGTAAAATCTTCTGTTTGGTTGGCATCCCCAGGCCAGCGCCAGTCATCATGACTTTTGTCTTGCCACTGGACTTCCATGACTCTGGAGGAGAGAGTGAAGTTGATGCCTTTGCACGGCTCTGCCTCACTGAAATCCAATTCATGCACAAGTCATCCCCCCTGTGATGTCACTGATCCTTTCCAAGAACAAAAGACAATAAACAACAACAACAGTGCCCTATATAACCTGGAGGGTAGCTAGGTGGTGCAGTGGACAGGGTAGCTAGGTGGTACAGTGGATAGAGCACTGGGTCTGGAGTCAGGAGGACCTGAGTTCAAATCTGGCCTCAGATACTTACTAGCTGTGTGATCCAAGTTACTTAACTCTGTTTGCCTCAGTTTCCTCATCTGTAAAATGAGCTGGAGAAGGAAATAGAATCTTTGCCAAGAAAACTCCAAATGGGTTCATGAAGAGTTGGACATAATTGAAACAACCCAAAACCAACAGTAATAATGGCTAGGAAGAAGACACTGTATTTGATATTGGGAGAGATCCAAAGATAAATGAGACACAGTCCCCAACCTCAAAGTGCTCATAATCGAATAGACCAACAGCTCAGATTCTGGGAAGGGGAGCTCGGGGGCAGAGGCAGCCTGGCATAGTAGAGAGAACCCTCTGGGAGTCTGAGGAGCTAAGTTCAAATGTTGGCTTTGCTACTGGCAACCTGGACGACTTCTTCAGCTAGAAAATAAGTGGGTCCCTTCAAGCTATAAATTTACGATTTTATGAGGTGATATGAATAGAACAGACTATGTCTTCCCATGAAAATCAAGGGAAAATAGTGCATGTTGAGAAATAAGATGGGATGGGAAGGAGAAAACTAAGGAATGAACGAAAAGAGTACTAGATTCCTAGTCAGAGAACCTGAATTCTGATTCCTTCTCTGCTATTTACTACTTGTGTGACCTTGGGGAAGTCACTGAACACCTCTGGGCCTCAGTTTCCTCACTCATGAAATGTCTGGATCGGATGACCTCTAAGGTCCCTCTTCCAAGTCTGTGTCTGTGGTCCTGTGATCCTGATGCCTCAGAGAAAAGTATATTCTATGGGGGACAGGCAGGGGGCTTTAGGGCTGGGGCCACATTTAGGCAGCAAATAAAGTGGTATGGCCAGACGTATAATGTATTTCGGAAATTGAAATAAATGTCAGTGTCAGACATGATTCCTTCTTAAAAATAACAACCAAACCAAACCAAAACAACACCCCAAACAGCAAAGTGTCTTTTACAGACAACTTCAAGGTCACAGCCTCTTTAGTGAGGAGTTGTACACTGAACACCCCTCCTTCTTAGGTATCTGGTGACACTGAACTAAACCCTGTCTTCCTGGACTCCAGCTTCCTCCTTGGGTTAAATGACTAGAGGGTCTTGAATATTCCTTCTAGTTCTAAACTTCAACTCAGGTATGACCAGCATTTATGAAGCACCTACTATGCGCCAGACACTGTGACAGGGGGTCCAAAGACAGTCCCTATCCTCAAGCAGCTTACATTCTACTGGAGGAAACAGTATGTACACAGATTAATAATAACTAATATAAACAAAATTACTTTGAAAGAGAGAGCACAAGAGAAGGAGTGAGGAGAGAAAAGGGAAAAAAGAGAAAAGAAGAGAGGAGACAGACAGAGAGAAGGGAGAAAGAGGAAGGGAGGAGAGAATGATGGGGGAGGGAGAAAGAGAGGGAGAGAAGGAGAGACAGAGAGAAAAGAAGAAGAAGAAGAAGAAGAAGAAGAAGAAGAAGAAGAAGAAGAAGAAGAAGAAGAAGAAGAAGAAGAAGAAGAAGAAGAAGAAGAAGAAGAGAGGGAGAGAGGGATGAGGGAAAGGACAGAGAGAGAGGAGAGGGAGGAAAGAAGGGAAGAAGAGAGAGACAGAGAGAGAGAAGGAGAGAGAGAAGGAGGGAGGGAGGGAGAGAAAAAGAGGAAGGGAGGAAGGAAAGGACAGAGAGAGAGAGAGAAAGAAGGGAAGGAGAGAGAGACAGAGGGAGGGAGGGAGGGGGAGAGAAAGAGAAACAGAGAGACAGAGAAACAGAGACAGAGAGAGACAGAGACAGAGACAGAGAGTCAACAACTGGGAGCAGGAAAGTCCTAGTACAGAGGGTCCTGGCTCCAGATACCCCCTCCACAAGGGTGCTGGCTCCCTCAGGAGGGACTCTGGCATCAGGAGTGCCATTAGTGCGGAGCCCCAGAGGAGAGGCACATCAAAGAAGCATAAAGCAGTCAGAGCAGGCTGTCACCCAGAGATGCCTAGCAATGAGAAATGCCAGGTAGGAGTGGGGACAGGGAATGCAGGAAGCCTTCTGTTCCCCGAAGGCCACAATTCACCTCAGCCTGTAAAACAAAGCCTATTCCTTATGCATTCCAGTCACTGCGGCACCTGAGAAGAAGTTTTATCGGGTACTTCCTTCGATGACAGAGAGCAGGTGGGGAACAGCAGAGATGGGGGAGTGCCAGGAGCTGGTCCTGATGAAGTTACCGCCTGTCTCCCCTATGGGCTGCACACCTGGGCCTTGGAATATGGACCTGGGCAGGCCATGGAGGGCATAGTCATGGGACAAGGGGGCTTTAGTCAAGAATTCCAGATGTTTAGGCCAGCCCTCCGTCAGACATCTGGCTGTAGGCATGGGCTTACTTCTCTTTACCCCGGCATCCTCTATAGTTAACCGTGAGCATGCAGGCAGCCCGCTGATGAGCACTTATTAAGCACCATTTAATAGTAGTAGGCAATGTGCTAAGTGCTGGGGATACAAAGTAAGGCAAAGGAGCCTTGTAAAGAATCTCATATTCCTTGGACATTTTTCATCGGACAGAAGCTTGTGTACGTGTGGATTTGCTTTGGAGTACAAAGACCTGAGTTTAAATCTTGCCTCTAATACTTAATCCCCATTTGACTTTGGGCAATTCACTTAACTACTGCTCCCTCCCTCTGGCTCTCTTCCCCCCGCCCCCATTTCCCAGCATGCTTCAGGTTTCCCTGATTTTTTTTTTATGGGCACTGGTAATACTCACAGTCCTACACATTTCATGTCATCTCATGAGACTATAAATTTAAAACTCAAAAGCACCTTAAAGGCCATCCCTTTTATTTCATTTCTTCACATTTTCCATTTGCTAAGGCCCAAAGAATCATGTAAGTAGCAAACAGTAAAGTCAGGATTTGAACCCAGCTCTTTGGTTCCAATCCATCACATCTAAGCTACTGTTCCAGATGATGATAAGTCCTTTGAGGACAGCGAGTGTGTCTCATTTCTCTTTGTATCTTCAGCAAAAATGGCCTCTAGGTCCCCTTCCAGCTCTAAACCTATTGTCCTGTTACAACATTACCCCTCTTCCAGCTCTAACTTTATGGTGCCATCAGTAAATACACTTCAGATTCCCAGGGGAGGATCATGGAAAGACTTGTC
>NW_023494494.1:0-10571 GCF_011100635.1 Trichosurus vulpecula | reverse complement strand
TGCTCAACTTCTTAGGGAGGGTGGGTGGGAAGGGAAGAGGGAAGGGAATTTGGAACTCAAAGTTTTAAAATCAGATGTTCAAAAACAAAAAAAGTTTTTACATGTAACTAAAAAATAAGATACACAGGCAATGGGGCGTAGAAATTTATCTTGCCCTACAAGAAAGGAAGGGAAAAGGGGATGAGAGGGGAGGGGGGTGATAGAGGGGAGGGCTGACTGGGGAACAGGGCAACCAGAATATAAGCCATCTTGGAGTGGGTGGGGGAGGGTAGAAATGGGGAGAAAATTTGTAATTCAAACTGTTGTGAAAATCAATGCTGAAAACCAAATATGTTTAAATAAATAAATTTAAATAAAAAAAAATTCACAAAAAAAAATAAGTTACTGAGAACCAAACAGGTTTAAAAGATGCTGTGTGCCACAGATGTCGTTTATTCTTTTCTTCACCCACCGATGTAGAAGCCCTCAATATATACTTAGTATGAATTCGTTTGCAGGGAGTTGGTGCACTGTGGAGATTCTTGTTCATTTTCTCCTTGGAAATAGGGAGATAATCAAAACGTCAACAACTTCAAATAGCACTGTTATTCAAAAATATATTTGTAAAGCATTTTCACAACCTCAAAGCATCATCCAGATGAGCCCTACACTTCTCATGGTCAGCATGGTAAGTGTCATTCATATAATGTTTTTCACAACTGGTTCCCATTAGAAACAAAAGGATGCAATGCTTGTCAGATGACAAGGGTGCCATGAGACTGTATTCCATTCATACCCTAATTCCGATGTGATGATTTGAGTTCCTCAACTGCATGCGATATCCGAGTTGATATCTAGTGTTCTGCGCAATAAGCGCATGTGGAAAGGAAACACACAAACACAAACACAAACAGAGCACTTTGAAATCTAACCCTAAATGCTACTGTTTGGATCAAAAGAAAGTGCTCAAATCCCCTATAATGCTTCAGAAAAGAGACTCAGCCATGCAGAGCTGCTCATTATGGCATCATGGAACACTGAAGATGTCATAACTCTAAATCACCGGGGTAACATGTCCAGGTGGTGGTGAACAAAGGGGAAGTAGTTGGGAGAGATCATTGCTGAAGAGGAAAGCATGGAGGTAGTATGTGGCTTTTAGATTGAACAGTGGCAGATTGACAGCGTAAGCGATGTTATATTCTCCACGCCTTTTCTGGGGATCATAGAATCCTGCAGTGCACTGCTGCAAATTATGTGTCTCATTTTGTCAAGGAGAGATTTAAGCAAGGACTGCGAACATGCACATGATTTTAGGGTTCACAATTGGAAAGCATGACAAACTCTTCCAGGACCAGGTAGGGGAAATAGAACCTTTCTTTAGGCAGGAAAGAATCAGATTCCATAACCCGAAAATTCTCTCACTTGTAGCAGTAATTATGTGGCAAACGTAGCAATCCCTAGTCAAGGTATTCACAAAGAGTTGAACACACAGTAACGAGCTGTTATTCACAGCTTTTCTGGGGATCATTGAATCCTGCAGTGCTGTGCTGCAAACGATGTGTCTCATTTTGTCAAGGAGAGATTTAAGCAAGGACTACGAACACCACATGATTTTATGGTTCACATTTGGAAAGCATGACAAACTCTTCCAGGAACAGGTAGGGGACATAGAACATTTCTTTGGGCAGTAAGGAATCAGATGCCAGAAACTCCAAATACTCCCACTTGTAGTAGTAATTGTGTGGCAAATGTAGCAATCCCTGCTCAAGGTATTCATAAAGAGATGAAAACACAGGACTAGCCCACAGATCCCAGTGGTCATCTAAGTTTTCCCACCCACCAAACCCTAGGGCCCTTCCTTAAAGAAGCACTCACCAATCCTAACTGGTTGCCTGTCTCTTTCCTCTCCACACTCAGTGCTCTGCTATGCAACATTCTGGGGTCCACTCTCTCCTCAGCACTCTTTTCTGCAGTTCTGTGGACTTGAAGTTCTTTCTGCTTCTCCTTGTGTTGATTTGCCAATTCGTCCTGTTCGTCCCAATTCAGAAATCTGGCTTCCGAATAGCTGCCTTCCGATTGTGTAAGTTCTTCTTCTGAGGGCCCCACATCTTCATGCCCTACTGCCATAAGGATGTGGGAAATATCTGTAAGTACAGGATGACCCCCTTAAAACAAGTGCCTGCCTCTCTTCCCAGTCTCCATGCGAGGCCTGTTGCACAGGTGCAAATATCAAAAATGACGATAGACTCAGTGGCAGAAAGATTGGGGTTGCGGTTGTTGTCGTTCAGGTTACTGCACCAGGTTTCACTGACATGGTGGTTTTTTAAAAGGTGCTATGTTGTGATGTGTTAACCTTGTCCTACGTGGCAAACGCTTTAACATTTTAACACATCTTTTCCTTACCATGTATTGGGGTTAGAAATTCTGAGAGCATTCATTGACCTTTTGATCCAATGGCACACGCCCACCTTATCCTGGAGAGGATCTGCCAGAGGCCAGCCTTTTACAGACCATAGTTTCAAATGACAAAGTGAGGGCCTCCGATTTTGAGGGAACAATTACTGATCCTATATTGGTTCAATACTTTGCTGAGAAGCGAACAGGTTTAAAAGATGCTGTGAGCCACAGATGTCGTTTATTCTTTTCCTAACTCACTAATGTGCAAGCCCTCAATATATACTTAGTATCAATTGGTTCGCAGGGAGTTGGTGCATTGTAGAGATTCTTGTTCATTTTTCTCCTTGGAAATAGGGAGATAATGAAAGCGCCTACAACTTCAAATAGCACTATTATTCAACCATGGTGAGTTAAGGAGTTCTCCTTGTCATGGGGCAGTGTGCATCCTTCACAGACTCTAAGGACTTCAATACATTCCGTAGAATACTTCACTAGCTTAGTAAGAAGGAAGGATGCATGATTTATTTGAGAAAAGTTAGAGCCATCACATCACAGCAGCAGCTGCAGCAAACACGATATACACTGAAGTTCCTCAAAACAAAAGTTTTACAGACAGATGGGGCTGCTGAAACAGAGCAAGAGGAGGAACTTGCAAACTTGGCAGACTTAAAGGACAAGGTATGAGAAAAAGGCAACTTAGACTATGATCTGGAGGAAAGAATGAAAACTCCTTCGTTCCCTCCCCCAACTCCTCATTATAAATTCAATCCGTTCATTTGGGAACATAAAATATATACAGGAAAGCTCGGAAAAAGCTAGTAAGGGAAAAATATCTTCTAAACAACTGGAAGAGACCAACGGGGGATCTTCCCCAGATTATCTTAAAAGCAGGGTCTCCATGACCCCAATAAAGCATGGCACCTGGCCTCTGTTACATCACAGGGCCAAGTACTCTGTGTATAGCATTCAAAAACATCCCCTCTGTGTCTCTGCGTCTCTGTTTCTCTGCGTCTCTGTTTCTGTGTCTCTGTGTCTCCGTTTCTGTGTGAGAATGTAATCTGACACCCTGTAATCTCCCTTATATTTTTCTCTCCCTCCTCAGGGGGACAGGGAAAGAGAGAGAAAAATGTAGTTTTGGAAAATTGCTGGAAAATAATGCTCTTTCTTTTTCACTTCATTTCTTCAAATGTGGCCAGTTTGAAGGATCTGAAGAGAGAAAAGGAAGAAAGCGGGAAGTTTTCCCTTAAATGTAAGTGAAAATGTGTTCTAATTTGGCTTAAGATAAAGTCAGAATTTTTTATACCATTTGGCGCTAAGGAAAATTCGAAAAATGCGTGAATCTCTAATAAAGAGACACTCTGAGTCTTCCAGTACGAGGAGAGAGGACAAGGTACCACTGGATTCTCTTTCCAGAGTCCTACTCACCTTTGACTGGCAAGTTTAAAGTTCTCACTTCCAAAAAAGTTTTAAGCTGTTGCTCATTATAACCTTTAAGTTTTAAGGTGAAAAGTAAGGCAGCTGGAGAAAGGAAAAGCTGGGTGAGTATGTAAATTTATCTACTTGAAATGTTTAAGGTAGTTTTGGAAAGAAAGATTGAAATTGGAGATACAGAGGGTTAGAAGAAAAGAAAAAAGTTAAGGTAAAAGTTTGGGAAGGAGAGAGAGACTTGTATGGAGGAGTTTGATTGTGGGGGTAGAGGCTGTAGTTGAGTCCACGTGGCTTGGGGTCCATGTGCTCTGGGCCACCCCCTGCCCCCCACTCCACCTTAGGAGGTGAAAGTAAAAGTAACTTGTAACCTGTAGTTAATGATGAAAAGTTTTATTCAAACTCTGGGCATTTACTACAAGAAAGATTTTAATTTGTATAATCATTAAGCTCTGTCTATGTAAAGTATGACTATGTTAAAAATGTTAAAATCTTACTGTTGGTCAAGGAAGCTCCCCGCCTGAGAAATTAACATAGGCGGGCTCTTTTGTTCTCTATGGGACTTCCCAGCCCCAGGTAATTTACCTGTGGCTGAGATTTTTATCATGGATAATCCTGAGTTCCTCTTTAACTCACCTTTGTCAGTTCTGCTCAGCAACTGAAATTGTTTTAGCTTGCTCCTTTTGCTTAAAAGGAAGTGGCTCACCTCTTTCAAATTCCTTAGGGTTTTTGTTAATTCAAACCCTTTTTTGTAAAAGAGGAAGAATTAGAGTCAGGGATTGGAATGCTTAAGAAGAAGCTTGGAGAAAGCTATAAGTAATTTGGGAAAGCAAGGAATAGTTTACTTATCAGATTTATGGAAAAGTAAAGAATTCATGACCCAACAAGAGATAGAGAGCATTACAAAATGCAAAATGGATAATTTTGATTATGTCAAATTGAAATGTTTTTGTACAAAAAAAGCCAATGCAACAAGAATTAGGAGGGAAGCAGAAAATTGGGAGAAAATCTTTGCAACTAGTATCTCTGATAAAGGCCTCATTTCTAAAATGTAGAGGGAACTGAGCCAAATATATGGGAATACAGGCCATTCCCCAATTGAGAAATGGTCAAAGGATATGAACAGGCAGTTTTCAGAGGAAGAAATTAAAGCTATATATAGGCATATGAAAAAATGCTCTGGATCACTACTGATTAGAGAAATGCAGATCAAAACAACTCTTAGATACCACATCTCTCCTGTCAGATTGGCTAAAATAACAAATCAGGAGAATGATAAATGCTGGAAAGGATGTGGGGAAATTGGAACATTGTTGCATTGCTGGTGGAGTTGTGAGCTGATCCAGCCATTTTGGAGAGCAGTTTGGAACTATGCCCAAAGGGCTATAGATATGTTCATACCCTTTGACCCAGCAGTACCACTTCTAGGGTTGTATCCCAAAGAAATCACACAAGCGGGATAAGGACCCATATGTACAAGGATATTTATAGCAGCTCTTTTTGTGGTAGCCAAGAATTGGAAATCAAAGGGATGCCCATCAATTGGGGAATGGCTGAACAAGCTGTGGTATATGAAGGTGATGGAATACTACTGTGCCATAAGAAATGGGGATGATGCAGACTTCGTAACAACCTGGAAAAACCTACATGACATAATGCTGAGTGAGCGGAGCAGAGCCAGGAGAACATTGTGCACAGCCACAGATATATGGATTCCGTGAGGACCAACCCTGACATACTGCACTCTTCTCAGCAACCTAAGGGGCAAGGACAACTCCAGGGGCCTCACGATGGAGAATGCCATCTTCATCCAGAGAAAGAACTGTGAAGTTTGAATACAGATCGAGGGGCACTACATGCTCGCCTTTTTTGCTTCTCTTTTGTTTTTGTTTTTGGGTTGTTTTTTTTTTGGTTCTGTTTCTTCTTTCTCATGATTCTGTCCATTGGTCAAAATTCTTCTCCACAACTTGACTAGTGAATAAAATAATTCAATGTGACGTTATACATGACAGTTATATGAGATTCCATGCCGTCTTGGGAAGGGAGGTGGGAGGGAGGGGAGAAAATCTGGAACTCAGAACTATGTAGAACCATGTGTGGTAAACTAAAAATAAATAAATTAATTAAAAAATAAATGATTTGGCATGTGAGGTTAAAAAAAAAAGAAGGTTTTGTAAGCACAGTGAAAATCGAAAATATTGATTATGGAACATTTTAGATTACCATAGGACTTGGAGCAGTGTTTTTGTATAGGCATAAGTTAGGTTTTCTGCCAGCAGTGGTTATGGAGACAATTAGGTCAAGGGCTTGAGAGAATATTATTTTGCTATTTGGTTAATATCGAGCTTGTCTAAAGCTTTGTTACAATTAGTAATGTTAAAAGAAGAATGGCTTGTGTATTATCCTGTAAATGCCATCTAAGAAACATGGCATGACAAAAGATTATGACATTATTTGTACTGTGTTGAAAATTGGTTATTTAATGTATCTATGTATGTACTTTAGTCTCATCCCTCTGGGGGGGGGAATCAATGATGAGAAACGTAAAGTATAAGAGTTTGGGTTCTGATGTGGATTTCTTAAACAGAACAATTGGTCAAGGTTCCAATTTTGAATTTGTACAATGATCAGGGTTATAAGGATTAGAAATGGTAACTTAAAATTCTGCTAAGATAACTCTTGTAGGAGAATGGACAAAAAGCTCGTTCCTGTAAGAGAAGAAGAAGAAGCCTCTGTGCTGGAGATGTCTGGAACAAATGCCAACGACCAGAAGACTTGATGCTCCCTGTTGGACAGCTATACAGGAAAAGACTTTGCATATTAAAGGGACAATTGCATCATTGCTTTTCCTTTTGAGTCTATGTATCTGTATTTACAAAGGGGACTGCCCCCTTTGATTTCTCAATGCGTCAATCAATCCTTCACATGTTTATTTACAAGGGGATAGTTAAAGGAAAAATTTGAATGTACCTATAGTGGTGAGGTGTCAGCAAAAACAAAAAAGGGGGGTACGAGTCACTGAGTGGAATACTGATTGAGTGGAATATTGAAGTAGCAGCACAATTATTGATTATTGATAGTTTCAAAAATTATTGGTATTTTCAAAACATTTACCCATTTCTCAATATATTCTTGACTATTTTCCATACAGTACCTTATGTTTTCTGGTTGGTCATAATAAGTTTTTGTCTATCTTGTGTCCTTAGGATAATGAATGTTATGTTTCAACCATATTTCATAGTCAGAACATTAGAGCAGAAAATACCCAGGTGTTACAGTTGGCCACTGAGGAAGGAGGGGCAGTACATGAGAACTTACAATCTGAAGTGTTATAGATGATTTTCTGAGTCATATTAAGACCTTGTTAACCCCCAAATGGCTTATTCATGTTTTAGAGACTGTGGCCATTGTGGGGGCATTGCCTTTTTTGCTATGTTGTGCTCCTTTAGTGATGAGTATGTTTTTTGGGGCCCTGTATACAGCCATTGAGTCGGTACCCACTGATTCTTCTTGCAAAACGAAAAACGGGGAGTTGTTATGGGACAAGTTAAAAACGAGCCCTGACCTCCTTGGACCTCCACGACCAGGGGCCTGCTGAGATAAAGTCAGGCCTCTGAGATATGGGTGGAGCCAGGAGGAGGGGTCTCGCCTTTGTTGCCTCCCTAGCAATTCCAGGTCTTTGCGAGGACCTGCCTGAGCACATGGAACTTCCTGCTCTTTGTCTGGGCTTGCCAGAACACACGGAACTTGCAGTTCTTTGCGTGGACTGCCTGCCTGCAGGGAGTTTTGGGTTAGCTTGGACAGAGAAGGGGGGAGAGAAGGCAGAGTTGGGGCGGTTCTAGTACCCAGGTGTGTTCATTTTTACCTGTCTTTCACCCACATAACCAAAGAATGTACCTCTTTCGGCTCCCACCCATTCATTCTCCGTGAGATCAGGCCTTTTGCTAGGCAAATGCCTGGGTCTTGGGGGGAACCCCAAAAAAGTTGCGAGGCTGGGGGCCCGCAACAAGGAGCGGGGTGGGATAATAGAGGAGAGGGCTGACTGGGGAACAGGGAAACGAGAATATATGCCATCTTGGAGGGTGGGGGTAGAAATGGGGAGGAAATTTGTAATTCAAACTTTGTGAAAATCAATGCTGAAAACTAAATATTGGTTGCCTGTCTCTTTCTTCTCCACACTCAATGCTCAGGTCTGCAAAATTCTGGTGTCCACTCTGTCCTCAGCACTTTCTTCTGCAGTTCTGTGCAATTGAAGTTCTTTCGGCTTCTCCTTGTGTGCACTTGCAATTGGTCCTGTTCTTCCTTATTCAGAAATCTGGCTTCCCAATACTGCCTTCTGATTGTGTAAGTTCTTCTGAGGGACCCTCATCTTCATGCCCTACAGGCCTAAGGATATGGGAATCATCTTTAAGTACAGGATGCACCCCTTAAAATATGTGCCTGCCTCTCTTCCCAGTCTCCATGGGAGGCGTTTTGCACAGGCGCAAATATTAAAAATGATGTTAGAGGCCGCGGCAGAAAGGTTGGGTTTGCGATTGTTATCGATCGTGGTTACTGCACGAGATTTCCCTGACATGATGGTTGTTTTAAAAGCTGCTATGTTGTGAGTTGTTAACGTTGTCCAACATAGCAAATGCTTTAACATTTTGTAGTAATTTTCTCATTAGGCATATCTTTTCCTTGACATGTATATGGGTTTGAAATTCTGAGAACATTCATTGACCTTTTGATCCAATTTCACACGACCACCTTACACATGAGAGGATCTCCCAAAGGCCAGACTTTACCGACCATAGTTTCAAATGATGAAAGTGAGGACCTCAGATCTTGAGGGAACAATTGGAGATCGTATACTGCTTCAATACGTTACTGAGAACTGAACAGGTTTTAAAGATGGTGTGTGCCACAGATGTTGTTTATTCTTTTCTTCACCTAGTGATGTGGACGCCCTAAATATATAATTAGTATCAATTGTTTTGCAGGAAGTTGGTGCACTGTGAAGATTCTTGTTCATTTTACTCCTTGGAAATAGGAAGATAATCAAAGCGCCTACACTTTCAAATTCCACTGTTATTCTAAAATATATTTGTAAAGCATTCTGACAACCTCAAAGCATCATCCAAATGAGCCCTACACTTCTCATGGTCTGCATTGGAAGTGTGATTGAATAAATGCTTTTCACAAATGCCTCCCATTAGAAACAAAAGGATGCAATGCTTGTTAAATGACAAGGGTGCCATGAGACTATTCTCCATTCATACCCTAATGTCGATGAGATGATTTGAGTTCCTCAACTGCTTACGATATCCGAATTGATATCTAGTCTTCTGCGCACTAACGGCATGTTAAAATGAAAGACACGAACACAAACACAAACAGAGCACAGAAAAATCTGCCCGTAAATGCTGCTGTTTGGATCAAAAGAAAGTGCTCAAATCCCCTATACAGCTTCAGAAATGAGACTCAGCCCAGGGAGGTGGAGGGAAGATGGTCACATGAGGGCAGTTTCTTACCAGAGCTCTCTCACAAGGTCTGTCAGATTCCTATAAATGAGTGAATGTGAGCAGATTTGAGAGAGTCAGAAAGCGCGAGCAGTCTGCATCGGACGGACTTGCAAACTGGGAGAGTCTGAAGGACTGAAGGCATGAATCTCTAGGCTCGGAGAATGCTCGGCTGTGGAGCTGCTCTAGACCAAAGCAGAAGTGGCAGGCCGTGAAATCCACGTAGGAGACAGGCTGGGAGAAATATTAAAATATTAAAAATGATTCTTATTGCATCATGATCTGAAAAGGATGCTTCGATTACTTCTGCTTTTCTGCACTGGATTGTGAGGTTTTTATACCATAGTACATGGTCAATTTTTGAGTATGTGCCATGTACTTTTGAGAAGGAAAGTATATTCCTTTTTATCCCCATTCAGTTTTCTCCAGAGGTCTATTATATGTGCCTTTTCCAAAATTCTGTTTACCTCCTTAACGTTTTTCTTATTTATTTTGAGGTTAGACTTATCAAGTTCAGAACGGGGGAGGTTGAGGTCTCCCAATGCTATAGTTTTGCTGTCTATTTCTTCCTGTAATTCCCTTAACTTCTCCTTTAAGAATTTGTATACCTTACTACTTGGTGCATATATGTTAAGCAATGATATTGCTTCATTGTTTATGGTGCCTTTTAGCAGGATATAATGTCCTTCCTTATCTCTTTTAATTAAATCTAACTTTACTTTTGCTTTGTCTGAGATTAGGATTGCTACACTTGCTTTTTTTACTTTAGCTGAGGCACAATATGTTTTACTCCAGCCTTTTACCTTTACCCTATGTGTATCCCCCTGTTTCAAATGTGTTGTTGTAAACAGCATATTGTAGGATCATGGTTTTGAATCCATTCTGCTATCTGCTTCTGTTTTGTGAGAATTTTCATCCTCTGCACGTTCAGGGTTATGATTTCTATCTGTGTCTTTTTCTCCATCCTAATTCCCCCTGTTTGTGCTTTTATTTCTCCCTTTCCCCTTCTCCTCCTCAACAAAGTTTTGATTTTGACCACCGCCTTCCTCAGTAAACCCTCCTTCTTTATTCCCCTCCCTTATCTTACCGTTTCCCACTTACTACTTCTCCTCTCCCTTCTGACCACCCCCCTCCCTTTTTCCCGCCTTCCCCTCCTACTTCCCGTAGTTCAAGTTAGACTTCTAAACTTATCAGGGTATGTTATTCCCTTCTTGAACTAGATCAGATGACAGTAAAGCTCAAATACAGCTCCTCTCCCTCCCTTCTTTC
>NW_023494493.1:0-10608 GCF_011100635.1 Trichosurus vulpecula | reverse complement strand
AATTCATAAATTTTTTTAAAGTATGGCTTAAGCAAATTTTGCATTATAATGGAATTTATTTTTTGTTTTCTTGACTATTTCCCCCCCATCCCCAAATTTTGGATGATTCTAGCAATATCCTAGCATGCAGTTGCCTGAAATTCTTGCGTTTTAAAAAACGTGGTGATAAACAATGAATGAATCAAAGCCAGCAGAAGATGGAGAAAAGGTAAATTTTTTACCTAGGTCGATGTATACTTATAAATATATAATCATAGACATATATAACTTTTAAGTAAAATAATTTGTGTATTAGTGATCATCTTCTTATGAAAAGTGTTCCTACATATTTTTTACTGTAAGTATTAAATCCTTATCAGTCCCTACTCCTCCTATGGGGGGGAATTGAAATTGATTTGGAATTCAGTGAAATATAGTGATATTTCAATTCGGAGTTCTAAATAATAGTTAAAGTAAAAGTTGGGTAAACATTTTGAGAAAACAAGATCAAATTAATATATATGTAATTATAAAGGTTTTAAGAATTCTACCTTCTGTCGTATTTTAAATTATTTAGCTTTTGATTTCTCTGTATTTGAATTTTTAGAAATTAACATGAATTCCTTTATTATTTAACTTTCTACAATATGTATTAGCAAATTTGACCCATTTATTGGCAAGTACCATAAATAACAATAATAGCATATAATAATAAATAACAGCATAAAAGTTGTGTTAGCAGAGATTTGCCTCACTTCACCTTTTTGTTAAATCTAAAACACAATAAACTAAAAACATTATAAGGAAAAAATACTGTTCACTTCCAGAGAGAGAACTGAGGAACTGTGAGTGCTGATTGAAGCAGTTTTTTCACTTTTATTTTTCTTTCAATTTTGACAACATGGCTAATGCAAAAAGGGTTTGCATGATTTTATGCATATAATGAATGTTATATTGCTGGCCTTCTCAGGAGCTTGGGGGAGAGGCTAAAGGGAGAGAAAGAATTTGGACCTGAAAATATTTGGGGGCGGGGCAGGGCAATTGGGGTTAAGTGACTTGCCCAAGGTGAGTAAGTAAGACACAGCTAGTTCATGTGTCAAGTGTCTGAGATAAGATTTGAACTCAGGTCCTCCTGACTCCAGGGCTGGTGCTTTACTCACTGTGCCGTCTAGCTGCCCCTGAAAGTAAAAATTTTAAAAAAGCCTAGGAGCACTAATCTTTATTTTTTCCCCCAGAGACCTTAAAAGACTTCTCATACACCATAAAAATAAGATATAGCAAAGCCAGGATTTCTGATCTCAAATTTGGTGGGTATTTTTTGTTGCTTCTCTCTGTTGCTGAGAACAAATATGTCACTTAGGGTATTAGGCTCTGCCTTTGGCAATTACTGGACTGTACATATCTCTGCTATTGTCTCAGTGAAAGATACTTATATGCTTTATATGCTTTAAATTTTGCTCATAGTACATCACAAGATTGCAAGAATGCCTTTGATCTTTTCCTGTGTCCCTCAAAACCCCACAATGATTTCCAAGTGTACTCCATATCTTTCCCTTATATTCTGTATACATTGGTTCATTCTATCTCCATCCTCTGAGGGTTGCATCTTCTGAGGAACAAACTTTGAGTTAACTGCATTGGATGTATGGTACATTCCCCAAAGAGGAAGAGCCTAAATGTCTTGTCAAGACCCACTGTAGAAAAAGATCCAAAAGGTCCCTTGCAGTAGTCTCTTCTAAACCTACTCCACTGGTTGAACTCCACCCAAAGAGCTAAGTAAGAACTCTCATTCCATAAAAAAAGTTCTCACTCTATCCCCAGGACGTATGATAACAAAAGTTGCCTGTGTCTTAAAAGTCCTTCCCAGAATTTATGGCTTCCTTAAAATCATAGAAACATTTAGATTTAGGATTTAGAGATTAAAGTGACTGCAAAAGAATTAATCAGTAATGGTAGGATTTTAAATACCACAGGAGTTGGTTGGAGAAGATAGCTTGGGGCAAGAAACCTTTCCTGAGGCTTCTGAAATTTTACCAGTTAGGTAACTGCAAATGTAGAAACCTATCGCTGGTAGAGTTCGCTGTCGAAACATGATCTACAGAGAGTGGAATGCTCATCTTGCAGCATGCCTACTAATAACTATCGTGCTAAAAGAAGAGCAATTCCAGTTTTGTTGTACTTCACAAAAATAGCCCTGAGGATATGAAGATATGGTGGAGGTTGGAGGGAGGAGAAGATTAGCATGCTATTTCATTTTCTAGGCAAAAGAACGATAGAAAAGGAATAAAGTCAGGATAGTCTGCTAGGAAAGATCAGAGTAAGTCTTTAAACAACAAAGAACACCATCGAGGTGAGAGACTGTGTAGCCAGGTGCAAGGACTGAGCAACTGAAGATTCAGAAGCTTCAAACTATTGGTTTAGAAAATGTATTTCCATAGAAATTACACAGAACCTCATGGGCTTTTTAGGGAAGTCAAAGTATAAAGCAATAAATAAGGTAGCTAGTTCTTATTGACCTTATCATAAATATTCATTGAAAAGGCTTCATCAGGTTTGATTACAGCTCCATAACTAGTCATTGTAGACAGGCAAATGTAGCTAATTTGTATGTTCTGTATTCCCACATAACTGGAAGTCAAACTGGGACGTGCCTGATGGTATCCTTGCTCTTATGTCAAGCAAGTACCAGTTTAATAATATTTCTCTAAGCACAAAGGCAGTTTCTCTGATCCAATTCAGGAATAATGGTAAGTGCTATCAGGCAAATGTTCACCACCAGCAACTGTGTGTTCCAACTGTCATGAGAAGGAGGTCTGTAGGCTTTAGAAGACTGCCAAAGTGGGGAGTCCAAGACAAAAAGAAAAGTTGAGAAGTTTAACCCTTTGTTTAAAAACAGACGTACCTGGGCATCAGGAGGCACAGAAAGATTTTCTTTTGTTGGCCTTTTTTAGAATGATCTCAGAATTATTGTCATTTTTTTAAAATATATTACCTTTTCAAGGAAATCCTTCAGTGGAAAAATGGGGAAAATAGTCGGGGCATTTCCAAAAAGGGAGAACTTTATATTTATTAGTTTCAATTAGACTCCATCCCATCTCTCTTTGTGACTTGTGTGTGTATATGTGTATTTGTGGTGTGTGTGTGTGTGTGTGTGTGAGAGAGAGAGAGATAGTCTTCCATCTGAACCTGTCCCTGTTCTCAGGACCAATTTGTCCGTTAGAAAGAGTACATGGTTGAAGAAATCAGAAAACCTGGGTTCTAGCCTTGTTTTTGTCACTTACTATTTTCTTGTGGGCAAATAAATCTCTTAATCATCCCACCTTAACATTCTGGATTTAAATTCTGGCTTTATAATTTAAATATTAGCCATACCTATGATTTGGTGCACAATTCTACATGTGTCTTTTTTCTCATGTATAAGCCAGGGCAGCTGGTGATGTAGAGGACAGAACACTAGGCCTATAGTTTGGAAGACCTGAGTACAAATCTGGCCTCACACCCCTACTGTGGGTATGTGACGCTATTTTCTTCAGTTTTCCCTACTGTAAAATTGAGATGATAGTAGCACCTACCTCCTAGGGTTGTTGTGAGGGTCAAATGAGATAATATTTAGCTTAGCATACTGTTTGTCAACTAGTAGGTACTATATAAATGTTAAATAATTTTATTATTGTGAGTATTTACACTACCTCTGCCTCACAGGTTTTTTCAGGAAAGCACATTAGGTATAAAAGTTGTAATGGATAAATAATTTTCTCTTTTCACATTTGTCCAGTGGGGATAGTAAGATGTGAAACAGCTTAGGTGAAGACACTTTGCAAAGCTTCAAATGGGATGGAAAGCTTTCCTCATGTTTGACCCCAGACTATCATCTCTTCCCCTGATCCCCGTGCTGCTTTTCCCTTCTCCCAGGGTATATGGTGACTCCTTTCCCTCACTTTCACTGTCTCTTCTTCACCCTCAGCCTTGGTCCTGGTTCCTCCAAAAAATGTTTCTTGCCAGACCCAGCCAGTGCTAATACCATGTCCACCACAGCGGATTGCACCAATGTCTGAATTTGGTCCACATTACCACCAGACTGAGGCTGACCAGATGGTTTGCTTAAAACAACAGGTCATCATTGGCAAGTCCTCACAACTACCTGACTCTGGCCACCAGGAAAAAGCTGTGCCCCTTGTGAATAAGAAAAACACAGGTAAATCATCCCAACAAGAAAAATCTCAGCCCTTTATTTTCCAACAAGCCAGGAGTCCACCTTGCTGTGTCTGTTCATCCAGGCCTGAACTGATGAAGTCTAGCTCTGATTGCTGGACCACAGTGACTCTACAAGTGCTGGAGCACCACCCAAAGCCTTCACTTCATCTTAATGTCCAAGACATACCGGTCCCCAACAAGTTTCCTTTACGTTGAACTGAGGCTCCAAAAAGCCAGTACTACCAGACTAGGGATACACAGATCTCTGACCACCGAGATAAGGAATACCACCAGATCCAGACTGAGCAGAAGAGAGGCATATCCAGGTGTTTACATGACATCAAACCTTACACCATTGAGGAGCTTACTCACACTACAAATTTTTTTTTTATTTTTTTTTTCAGTTTTTAAAAGGAAGATTTATTTAACAAGTTTCACTTAGCGCAATACACCTAAAAGGAAATCACAATACAATGAAAGATTTAAATCAAGGCCTCAGAATTTAATACAAACACCAAGACCAAATCCTAAAGTGTCCGTATTGTGTCTCAAAATTGTCCCCATTAACTTAAAAAAAAAAAAAAGCTTAAACGTACGTGCCTTACAGGATAGTAAACGAAATAAACTAGAACAAACATGCCAAATGTTTCACTTTTGAATCGCAGACACAGCTCCTATATTTGTTTTACAAAAAAGCATGTCTCCCAACATGCATCTCCAACAGTGTTCCATGTTATGTGGTATAAGAGCAACATTTAACATAATTGAAACTGCTTTAACCTAAATACGCTTGCTGCTTAAGTACACTCCTACAACATAACTACCTTGAGAAAAGCTGAAATTGTTTAACAGTTATAGTCTTTACTCAACTTGGTTATTACATCCTAGATGAATGTTTTTCTGTGTTCAAAAATATTGAACCTGAAAGTTTTTAAAACAATCCTGATTTCACTTACAGTAAGCATAAATCACAAGCTTGTATTGCAAAACTGTTAAACTTCGTTTTTGTTTGTTTTTTTTTTTCTTTAAAAAAAGTTGACCAAGAGTCAGTGATCAGGATTACATTCCCCATCCACCATTCATACTGGACATGCCAGACATCCCTCCCATTCCGTTCACTCCCATAGATGCACGGCTCCCGCTACTATAGTAGCTGCTGTTCATCGCTCCTTGGCTCCCTATGCAATGTTTGATTGAAAATCACTGGAGTTTTCCTGTAAAACTTGGTCATATCCGCTCATGCTGCTTTGACCACCATAGCCTCCTCCGTAACCCCCACTCAGCTGCTGGCTAGCTGGACCACCATAACTGGACTGGTTTGACAAGCCCATGCCTCCCATCATTTGGCTACCATAAGCACCACCGCTTGCTCCTGCTGTAGAATTCAAGAAGAGTTCTACATATCTGTGTTCGTAAGCACCACCGCTTGCTCCTGCTGTAGAATTCAAGAAGAGTTCTACATATCTGTGCTACATATTGGCTTTGTCTTTTGACATAGCTGCCACAGCATCTTCATGAGTAGCAAATTCAACATCTACTTCTCCAGTCACTCTGCCATCAGGTCCAATTTCAATGTGTACTCGAACAGGGTTGAGTGGTGAGAAAAAATTGTAAATATCATTTTCAGTAGCTCTGTAAGGTAATCCTCTCATGTGCACACAATGGCCTGTTGTACTCTGGAAAGTGGATCCACCATCTCCATATCTGTTTTGGGGAGAAATACCCTTTTCAAGCAAGAACATCATAGATGATGTGTCAGTGAGAAAACACAAGTCCTATGTCTCTGTTAAAGAAATTTGAAAGAAGGATCAACAATAAAACATGATCTTTTCTTTTGTATATCAATTGACCCCTCATATGCTGTCTCTTAAGCTTGGGCCTGAGCTTGTGTGTTATATGTTATTTTAAATATGGAATCACCACACGTTTCTTTTCCTGGGGTTGATAAGAGAAACTAATTATGGACTCTCTTAGTCAAGAAGTATTTATTGATGCTTAGTATAAGTCAGGCATGGTGCTCAGTGCTGGCAATACAAAGTCAGTCAGTAATTAGCATTTCTGAAGCACTAATTTTTTTCCAGGTACTGTGTTGAGAACAGGAATATTTGAAAAAGGCAAGAAAAGCAGTCTGTGCTCTCAAGAAGTTCACAGTCTTATGAGGAGACAAGTGAACAAGCATGTACCAAATATGTATGTATGTATGTGTGTATGCATCCAGATAGATAGATATACATATATACACTCATTTTGTTCCAAGTAGTAAACATAAACTACCAGTGATGCGCCTGAACAAAACCCTGTATGTAGTGAATAAGATCTAATTAGCATGGAAAGATGAGTTGGACCCAGATTGCCCATAACGTTAAATGCAAAACAGAAGAGGTTGGATTTTACCCTAGAGCCTCCTGGCAGTCCAATACACAACAGAATGTTCACAGCTGTACTTTTTGTAACAGGAATTACTCAGTTAGAAAGCATTTATTAAGTGCCTACTAAGTGCCAAGCCTTGTGCCAAGTGCCCATAGGAGAGATCTCATAGTTTTGCACAAAATTAGAAACAAAGCAGGTGCCCATTCTCTGGAAAATGGTTGAGTAAATTATGTGTAGGAATGTAGTGGCATGCTATTGTGCCATAAGAAATTATGAATATGAGGAATTAATAGAAATATAATTAATGTAACTAATGACCTAGAGCCATCCTTGCTCTTGGTTCATATAGGCTAAGATAGCCCTGGCAGACTGATAACTAAAGTGTCAGATACCCTAAATGCATCTATTTCCTCATTGTCCCTCACGTGGAATTTACTACAAGAAAATCTCCAAATAAAACACATCTCTAAGTTTTCACAAATGTGGGGAAATGGTACAGAGTTCCCACATAAATACTGAAGGTAGAAGTGCATATGGGTAGAGGTCAATTTTTATTTCAACCTAAAGACAATGCAAAAACTCTTAAAGACTCCTAGGACCCTATTAACATGTAGTGAAAAAGCCCAAAGCACTCACAGTTTCCCTAGAACAAGCCAAACTTGAAGATGCTTTTAGAATAAATGACATTCTGGGGGTTCTCTATCTCTCTCATAGGGTCCTAAGAGAGTCCTTTCTTGACTCATAGTGTCATCCTAGGCTTTGAATTCCTCCTAAAGGTAGGTACTCTTGGGGGTGCTGAATTCACAATCCCCATTCCATACAGAATAAATGTGATGGTCTATGAGGATATCCCAGTGAAATGAGGAAAATGTGAACCAGAAAGTTAAAATCTCGAACTCCGCGGTCAAGGACAAAATACTGTAAGCAGCCAGAAAGAAAGATTCAAAATACAATGGAGCCAATCAGGATCACACAAGATTTAGCTTTATAAAAGATTTATAGATTTACCTTTATAAAAGGACAGAGGGCTTAAAATACAATATTCTGGAAGGCAAAGGATCTAGGGTTACAACCAAGAATACCCTACCTAGCAGAACACTAAGGTTAACTATTTATATTCCTACATGAGAACATGATACATGTAACCCCCAAGAACTTGATCATTATTGGAACATTTAGAGAAAGTCTAGTTAGACAGAGGGCATGAGTGTGTGTGTATGATGTTGGAGTCATGTCAAAAGAAGAATGGAAGGATGCCCTGAGAGAAGGAGGCAGGGAGAGGAAGAATGGAGACAACTATGTCGTGTAGAAGAGGACGCAAGGAAGAGTTTTTACAGAGGAGGGGGAAATGGAGAGCGTGTGTTGCAACAATTCGGCTAGCAGCTATTGTGGGGGTGAAAGAACAACACAAGCCCAACAACAAGAATGCTGCCAGCACCGTTTCTTTGGATCTGCTTTACTAAGGAAAGTAATGTTAGGGGGTGAACAATCTTATTTCAATCCAACATACAAATATCATTCACTTAGTTCAGGGGGAAAAGCCAGCACCCTGAACTTCAGAGCAAATACAAGCAAATTCCAAACTTACATATAAACAGACCAAATACAATTCATAGTTACCCTCTGGGTTGACAAGCCAGGAGGCTCTTAGAGCAGCTGCCCAGAGTCCCATGCTAACACTCCTCCAGGAGGGAGAGCCTCAAGGAAATGGCTCTGTTCTCTCTTTTCATACAGTCTTTGGATGTCATGAAAGGTCATCTGAGTAACCAGAACTTAGGCACCTACTATTGGCTCTGGTCTTAGCAGCTCCCCTTAGGACCCTAAAGGCTTCATGCCCACATAGGCTTAGCATCTAGTAATTAGGGGTTTGGGCCTGGGGCTTTGCACCTAGTAGTAAAAGGGTGTGGGCCTGGGGTCTAGCACCTAGTAAGACTCAATCAAAGAGACTTAATTTATCATTCTAAAACAGTAAGAAAGCCCCACCTCAGTTACCAATGCAGAGCAGCAAGAAAATTCCTGAACCTCATTCACCTGAACCAGTTCAAGTAGAAAAGAAAAAAATGCACACGCACGCACGCACGCATGCATGCACATACACATTCACACACAGATACACATGCACACCATTCATTGGTTATAGAAATTCATCTTATCGAGCAGGCAATTAAGAAGAGAAGGGACTAACAACATTGCTGTTGTTGTGTACAGGGTTCTCCTAGTTTTACTCATTTTATTTGGCATATGTCTTCCCAAGTTTTTTCTGAAACCATCCAGCTTAGCATAATAGTATTCTGTAACCATCATATAACACAACTTGTTCAGTTATTCCCCAATTGATGGGCATCCCTCAATTTTTAATTCTTCACTACTGCAAAAAGCCCTATTATAAATATTTTTGTATATATAGTCCCTTTCCCTTTTTCTTGGATCTCTTTGGGATACAGACATAATAGTGGTATCACTTGTTCAGAGGGTATACGCAATTTCATGGGCATAGTTCCAAATCATTCTCCAGAATAGTTGGCCTAGTTCGCTACTACAACAGTGTGTTAATGTCCCAATTTCCTTTTCTGTCGTGTTAGCCAATCTGATAGGTGTGAGGTGGTACCTCAAAGTTGTTTTAATTTGCATTTCTCTAGTCAATGATTTAGACCATTTTTTCATATGACTATTTTCATATCACTATTGATAGCTTTGATTTCTTCTAAAAACTATCTGTTCAGATATGACATTTCTTAAAGCTGCTTCCTTCCTCTATCAAGGAACTGTCTGTCAGGATTAGTTTTAGTTTGAAGTATGTGTCTTCCAGCCCTGAAACTCCTCTGGGGAGAGCCTGAGATATTTGTACTTTGTGCAGCATATCATGACTCTAATCCAAGGGTGAGGAACCTTTGGCTTTGAGGTCACATATGGCCTTCTAGGTCCTCAGGTGTAGCCTTTTGACTGAGTCCAAGTTTTACAGATCAGATATTTTTATTAAGGAGATGTGTTCTGTGAAGGAAGTTTGGATTCAGTCAAAGGGCTGCACTTGAGGACTGCGGAGTGCTCTATCTCCAGCACCCGCACTACTGTCCCCCCACTGCTAGCCCGTCCTCTCACTCACCAAGTCGCAGCATGATGAGTCTTCGGGGCGCCACCGGCCTCCACGACCCTCGTGGAGGAAGAACCAGACAGAACACCTGAGGTAATCAGGGAGCTCTTTATTCCGTGGCGACTACATCCCGAACCGCCGCACTTCCCCGAAGCGAGTGCTCTTATAGCTTTACCCCTCCCTATGCGAGCTCTATCGTCCAATCACAGGCTGAGTCCTACTTTATATCCTAATATGGCAATTACAGCAAGCTAGCTCTAAGTATTCCCGCCCCCAACATCTCCCGTTCCCGCCCCCAACATCTCCCCCTTTTTGTTTTTACAAGGTGAAACAACCTGGTACAGCCTTGCAGATAGCTTTAGCAGGATAAATGAGACCCAGGCATCGCCGGGTGCGAGGTGCCCTGTCTTAGGTCGTCCCCTAATACCCTAAGCCTTACCCGTCCTAGGCACCCAACACCTTCGGGGCCTGTCTTAGGTGGCCGGGCACGGGGAAGTTGCCCGTCTCTGGGCACGCCTCGTCTTACCCCAAGGTGTTACATGTCTTCCATGGCGGCGAGCCAAACCTGTGGGTCTCCCCCAGCTTCCATGGCCATAATAGCCTTTTGGGTCAAGAGCATATAAAAGGGCCGTAGAGGCCCCTAGGCCTCCCCAGGTTGCAAACCAATTCTTCCTGAGTGTGCCTCAAATAGGGGGCTGACGTTACACAGAGGCCGGGGAGATGGCTTTGGCATAACCACCGAAAGATTGCTCCCTCGTCCCTCTGTGTAATTCACCCGGGCCACTGAGACCAATCCCCCTCTCAAAAAGGCAAGGGCGTTGAGACCCATACAGCTTCCCCCTCTCCCACACAATAACCAATATTTGTAAGGGTCTTCGACCCATCGCGTGCCATTTCTCCAGTCCAGTCCTGTGAATCGAAAGGATTGTCCTTGCTCCCCCTTAAGGGGGTACCCTCCTGGCATTTGACAGTCA
>NW_023494492.1:0-10826 GCF_011100635.1 Trichosurus vulpecula | reverse complement strand
GCATCATAACCTCGTATTTGACAAGACTTAAGATTTGGGGATTAAAATTCACATACTCCTTTTTCCAAATTTCCTGTCTTCCTTCTTTTCTCTCTTTCTCCTCCATTGTTTTTGTTCAGTTGTGTCCAACTCTTGGGAGACCCCATTCAGAATTTTCTTGGCAAAGATACTGGAGTGGTTTGTCATTTCCTTCTCTTGCCCATTTGACAAATGGAGAAACAAGCAAAAACAGGGTTAAATGATTTGACCAGGGCCACACACAGCTAGTAGGTGGCTGATGCCAGATTTGAACCCAAGAAGATAAGTCTTCCTGGTTCCTATGCCAGCGTACCGTCTAGCTGCCCTTCCCTCTCTATGCTTGCCCGGTATTGGACTAGATGATGTCCAACGTCCCTTCCAGCTCTAAACCTGTGATCTTGTGCGCTTGCTGCAGGGGGATCACTCCGGGTGGGGTGAAAACTCTCAGTTTCGCAAATCACTTTCTTCAACAGCCCCTAATCGGTCGCTGTAGCATAAAGTCTTTCTCTTGACTGCAGGTATTGGCAGATGAGCAAAGGGGAGCAGTTCTTTTCAAGGGTTAAACAATCGGTCCCTCTTTCTGGGGTGCGGTTATCTGTAGCTCCCACCTTTGGCAGATAAGGAGAGCTAGCCGGGAGTGACTGCTGCAGCTGCCTTCCGGCGACCACTCCCTTTGGACCCGCGCTGGATGGAGGGGGAGACAGGTAGGTTTGCAATCCGAGGGCTCCTCCACCTTCACCCCGCCCACTCATGTCCGTTCCCTAAGGAATTAAAGGAGACAGAAGGACGGTGCTCCTGCCTGACAGGCCAGTTCTCAGAGTTTGGGATAAAGCGGATTTCTGAGAGCTCTTCTTCCGGAGCGGCTTCATCTCAGACCTGCCCGGTAGGTGGAGATAGGTTCAGTGTGCCGCGGCCGATGGGGATGGATCGGGCTCAATGGGGATGGAGGGTTTGGGACCAGGGTGGGAGGGAAAGGAGGCTGCCGAGACTTAAGCTCACTGAGCCTCATTTTTGACTCTCTCATTCCTTCCCAGAGAAGTCTGTTAAACAACAAAGCTCTTCCTAACTTCAAGCCCAGCCCTCAATCCACTAAGCCAAACTGACTAATGATAATAGAATAAGCTCCTAGTGGTGAGAGGTCCAAAAAAAATGTATCTCTGATAACAGAAAAAATAAAATTCCTATTTTGAATATATACATATATATGTGTATATATATACATATTTTTCGGTCAGTCATGTCTGAATTTTTGTGACTCCCTTTGGGGTTGTCTTGCCAAGGTTACTGGAGTGATTTGCCACCTTCTTCTCCAGCTCGTTTTACACCTAAGGAAACTGAGGTAAATAAACAGGATTGAGTGACTTGCCCAGGGTTACACAGCTAAAAAGGATCTGAGGATGAATTTGAACTCAGGTCCTCCTAACTCCAGGCCTGGAGCTCTCACCACTAAGCCACCTAGCTACCTCTAGATACAAGGTAGTTTAGTGAAGAGGGACTTGGCTTCAACCTTGAGGTCAGGAAAATTGGGGTTCAAGGCCAGCCTCTGAGGTCATGTGACCCTGTAAACTTTCAGTGCCTCAGGCACTCTGAGACGGGAGTACAATTGGCAGGGAAGCTTCCTCACCAAATTTCCTATACTATATTAGTGAAATCAAAGATGCAATTAAAAAAGAGCCAGTCCCTGCACTGGCGATACAGATACAAAAGTAAGACTGCCTTCCTCCCCCTCTAAATCGCGATGATGATGACTGTGATGATAGCAACAACTACCATTTAGATACAGCTTTACAAGGTATCTAATTTGGTCCTCATAACGACCCTGTGCATGAGATGTAATTATTATCTCCATTTTACAGATGAGGAAACTGAGGCAAACAGAGGTTAGGTGACTTAACCAGGGTCATACAGCTAGTGAGTATCTGAGACAAGGTCCTACGTCAAGTAATACATGTTCTTTAGTTGATTGATTGGAGGTAATTCTTCTATTTAGATTCTAGGTTACGCCAGGAAAACAAGATCTCTGATAGGATTTGCTAACTCCTATGAGTTGTTTGGTATATGCTTTGAAGTGGACTATGGGACTGTTAGCTGAGGACCAGTCTAGTTAAGTGCAGAGGGATTCATTACCAGGATGAACTAACCAGGATGTTGGCTGCAAGATGGGGAACCTTTGAAAACACAGCTGCTGTTCAAAGACCATATGTTAAGGTTTGGAGGGATTGTTATCTTCATCTGTAGGTGAATAGGAGCAAAAGATAGTCACCCCAGTGAAATCACTGAGATTTTCCTTATAACAAAATCCTCTGATGTTCAGTCTATTTAGATGAGATCTTTAGCTGTTATTAAATTCTTTTCTTAAACAAATAAATGCATAGGTTGTAATCCCAGCTATTAGAAAGGCTGTGGATCATTTGAGTTTGATGGTTCTGAGCTACAGTGTAATCAGCTGATTCTTAATATGGTGAACCTCCAGATCAGAGGGTGACTAGGTTGCCTAAAGAGCAGCAAATTGACTTAGGGCCACTTTTGAGGAGTTACTGCTCATAACATTCTAGGTTTTTCTAGTGGCAACTCAATAAAGGCACAAGACCCTTTTGGGGTGTGTCATTTATTACCTTGAGTAAGGATTCTTCCTCAAAGGTCTCCACTTGGTCCTTTGAATATGGACCATTGTTTTTTCTTCAAGTCCGAGCTGAAGAGCAAAACAATGAGTTTAGGACAGTGAGGTTTGTAAATCTTGATCTAGTTACTTTTAGAAACTTGGATATTATTCAGAGTTCAACATTCAGAAATAATTTGAAGTCAATAAAAGACAACGTTGGAGGGTTCTCGGTCTTGAATTCTGTGATGGTATCTCCAGCATCTAAGATCGTGCATGTGACACATGTTGTTTTGGTTCTTAAGTCTTTTTTCAGTCATGTCTAACTCTGTCACAGCATCTGGGGTGTTCTTGGCAGAGACGCTGGAGTGGTTTGTCATTTTGTTCTCCAGCTCCTTTGTCAGATGGGGAAACCGAGGCAAATAGGGTGAAGTTGATGGGGTGCTTGGGTGCTTGTGCTTGGACCTGCATCCCGAGATCACATTTCTCTCTACCCTCCAAACACTATCCCTGACAGGTGTTTCCCCAGCCCAAGCACACTGTGCCTAGCAATAACTCATGAGTGGGCCACAGGAAGACAAACCTATCTTTGGACATCACAGGAACAACTTGACCTCTGAAGAAATTCTCTTGTAAAATATCACGACTATCTTGTATCCACAGAATTATCATGGATTGATTCTCAAAGTTATCATACCCAATCCAGAGGTCAAGCTATCGATATCAGCTCTCAAAGATCTCTTGCTACAGACAGAGCAGACCAAAAATGCCCTCATGAGAATCCCTCTTCCTGTGGTTTCCAGTAGTGAATGATGCCTATGACCAAGGTTGCAAATTATCATAATCCCTTTCTTTTCCTATAGAAGCATTAGCTATCAATCCTGTTAGGTTGCACATTCCTTTAGAAATGCATGTTCTTTAAAGAGCCCTCCTTTTCATATTGGCATTACAATAAACCTTTGGCAACTTGAGTTAAAGAATGCTTGAGTTTATGAATTCATTGCAGACAACCCTCTCCTCCTATTCTGGTCCTTGAGGTGTCCCTGAACTCATTAAAATCCATCAAACTGACTTGCCCAGGGTCACAGAGCTGATAAGTGTCTGAACTCAAGAAGATGAGTTTTCCTGACACCAGGACCGGCAGTGTATTCACTATGGCAGGAGTCAAGTGCAACACATCAAATCCTTCTTCCACAGGATATTCCTTCCAATATTTGCCCAGATAATTTGTACCCCCCAAGTCCCCTTTTCATAGAAAGGATCTTCCTTCTGGTGAAGTTCACATGGCATGCTCTGGCCATCCGGGTCACCCTTCCGGAAATGTCCTGCCTAGAGTACCCAAGGTGTCCATATTCCAGAATTCCAGGCCTCTCCTAGCAACGGTAAACACACAAACTGTCGGCCATGTGGGATCAACTCACTGAGCTTCTAGCGCAGCGAAATTCCCAGATAGTCTTCATAGCAAGTACTGCGTAACCCTATCTTCCTCATTTTTACCTGACTCATTGACATCCAGGTGGATTTGGGGATCATTTAGGGGTACTTTTGAGGAGGTATTTTGCCTGTCATTCTCGGTTTTTGTAGTGGCAATTCGATAAAGCCACAGGACAACCTGGGGGTCTGTGAACTATTACTTTGAGTGGGGATTCTTCTCCATTGGCTCGCATTTGGTCTTTTGAACATGGACCATCATTTTTTCTTCCAGTTCAAGCAGAGGAACAGAAAATGGTGAGTTTTGCAAATCTTACCCGAGTTAACTTTTGGAAACTCAGATAGTATTAAGAGTTGAATGTTCAGAAAGCAAAATGAAATCAAAAACAGTCAGTGTTTGAGGGTTCTCAGTCGATTGTTGTGGTGGTATCCCCAGCATCTAACAGAGTGTATGTGACACACTGTGGTTGTTATCTTTTTTCAGTCATGTATAACTCTGTCACTCCACCTGGAGTTTTCTTGTCAGAGATCCTGGAGTGCTTTGTCATTTGGTTCTCCAGTTCATTTGTCAGATGGGGTAATTGAGGCACATAGCATGAAGTGGCTTTCCCAGCGTCCCACAGTTAGGAAGTGTCTGTGGCCAAATTTGAAGTCAGGAAGATGGTTCTTCCTGACTCCAGGGCTAGCACTGAATGTGCTATGCCCTGCAGTCAAGTAGAAAACAAAGACTCCCTCTTCCACAGTATAGTCCTTCTAATATTTGCTCAGATGGCATGTACCCCCACCTCCCTGCTGCATTTCATAGAAAGGATCTTCCTTCCAGTGAAGGTCATATGACATGGTTTCTATCCTATCACTATCCTGATCACCCTTCCAGAAATGTCCTGCCCAGAAGAAAAAGGATAAAACCCAGTACACAAGGGGTCCCCATTCCAGAATTCCAGGCCTCTCCTAGCAACGGTAAGCACACAAACTGTCAGCCATTTGGGATCAACTCACTGAGCTTCTAGCTCGGCGAAATTCCCAGATATTATTCATAGCAACTACCGTGTAACCCTACCTTCCTCATTTTTACCTGAATGACTGAAATCCACGTGACTTTTGGCATCACTTAGGGCCACTTTTGAGGAGTTATTGTTCATATCATTCTAGGTTTTTCTAGTGGCAATTCAATAAAGGCACAAGACCCTTTTGGGGTGTGTCATCTATTGCTTTGAGTGAGGATTCTTCCTCAAAGGTCTCCACTTGGTCCTTTGAATATGGACCATTGTTTTTTCTTCAAGTCCAAGCTGAAGAGCAAAACAATGAGTTTAGGACAGTGAGGTTTGTAAATCTTGATCTAGTTACTTTTAGAAACTTGGTTATTATTAAGAGTTCAACATTCGAAAACAATTTGAAGTCAATAAAAGACATCGTTGGAGGGTTCTCAGTCTTGAATTTTGTGATGGTATCTGCAGCATCGAAGATCGTGCATGTGACACATGTGGTTTTGGTTGTTAAGTCTTTTTTCAGTCATGTCTAACTCTGTCACAGCATCTGGGGTTTTCTTGGCAGAGACACTGGAGTGGTTTGTCATTTTGTTCTCCAGCTCATTTGTCAGATGGGGAAACCGATGCAAATAGGGTGAAGTTGATGGGGTGCTTGGGTGCTTGTGCTTGGACCTGCATCCCGAGATCACATTTCTCTCTACCCTCCAAACACTATCCCTGACAGGTGTTTCCCCAGCCCAAGCACACTGTGCCTAGCAATAACTCATGAGTGGGCCACAGTAAGACAAACCTATCTTTGGACATCACAGGAACAACTTGACCTCTGAAGAAATTCTCTTGTAAAATATCACGACTATCTTGTATCCACAGAATTATCATGGATTGATTCTCAAAGTTATCATACCCAATCCAGAGGTCAAGCTATCGACATCAGCTCTCAAAGATCTCTTGCTACAGACAGAGCAGACCAAAAATGCCCCGATGAGAACCCTCTTCCTGTGGTTTCCAGTAGTGAATGATGCCTATGACCAAGGTTGCAAATTATCATAATCCCTTTCTTTTCCTATAGAAGCATTAGCTATCAATCCTGTTAGGTTGCACATTCCTTTAGAAATGCATGTTCTTTAAAGAGCCCTCCTTTTCATATTGGCATTACAATAAACCTTTGGCAACTTGAGTTAAAGAATGCTTGAGTTTATGAATTCATTGCAGACAACCTTCTCCTATATTCTGGTCCTTGAGGGGTCCCAGAAGACATTAAACTCCATCAAACTGACTTGCCCAGGGTCACAGAGCTAATAAGTGCCTGCCCTCAGGAAGATGAGTTTTCCTGACACCAGGACCAGCAGTGTATTCACTACGCCAGGAGTCAAGTGCAACACATCAAATCCTTCTTCCACAGGATATTCCTTCCAATATTTGGCCAGACAGTATGCACCCCATAAGTCTCCTTTTCATAGAAAGGATCTTCCTTCTGGTGAAGTTCACATGGCATGCTCTGGCCATCCTGGTCACCCTTCCGGAAATGTCCTGCCTAGAGTACCCAAGGTGTCCATACTCCAGAATTCCAGGCCTCTCCTAGCAACGGTAAACACACAAACTGTCGGCCATGTGGGATCAACTCACTGAGCTTCTAGCGCAGCGAAATTCCCAGATATTATTCATAGCAACTACTGCGTAACCCTATCTTCCTCATTTTGACCTGACTCATTGACATCCAGGTGGATTTGGGGATCATGTAGGGGTACTTTGGAGGAGTTATTTTTCCTGTCATTATCGGTTTTCGTAGTGGCAATTCGATAAAGCCACAGGACAACCTGGGGGTCTGTGAACTATTACTTTGAGTGGGGATTCTTCTCCATTGGCTCGCATTTGGTCTTTTGAACATGGACCATCATTTTTTCTTCCAGTTCAAGCAGAGGAACAGAAAATGGTGAGTTTTCCAAATGTTACCCGAGTTAACTTTTGGAAACTCAGATAGTATTAAGAGTTGAATGTTCAGAAAGCAAAATGAAATCAAAAAAAGTCAGTGTTTGATGGGTTCTCGGTCGATTGTTGTGGTGGTATCCCCAGCATGTAACAGAGTGTATGTGACACACTGTGGTTGTTATCTTTTTTCAGTCATGTATAACTCTGTCACTCCACCTGGAGTTTTCTTGTCAGAGATCCTGGAGCGCTTTGTCATTTGGTTCTCCAGTTCATTTGTCAGATGGGGTAATTGAGGCACATAGCATGAAGTGGCTTTCCCAGCGTCCCACAGTTAGGAAGTGTCTGTGGCCAAATTTGAAGTCAGGAAGATGGTTCTTCCTGACTCCAGGGCTAGCACTGAATGTGCTATGCCCTGCAGTCAAGTAGAAAACAAAGACTCCCTCTTCCACAGTATAGTCCTTCTAATATTTGCTCAGATGGCATGTACCCCCACCTCCCTGCTGCATTTCATAGAAAGGATCTTCCTTCCAGTGAAGGTCATATGACATGGTTTCTATCCTATCACTATCCTGATCACCCTTCCAGAAATGTCCTGCCCAGAAGAAAAAGGAGAAAACCCAGTACACAAGGGGTCCCCATTCCAGAATTCCAGGCCTCTCCTAGCAACGGTAAGCACACAAACTGTCAGCCATTTGGGATCAACTCACTGAGCTTCTAGCTCGGCGAAATTCCCAGATATTATTCATAGCAACTACCGTGTAACCCTACCTTCCTCATTTTTACCCGAATGACTGAAATCCACGTGACTTTTGGCATCACTTAGGGCCACTTTTGAGGAGTTATTGTTCATATCATTCTAGGTTTTTCTAGTGGCAATTCAATAAAGGCACAAGACCCTTTTGGGGTGTGTCATCTATTCCTTTGAGTGAGGATTCTTCTTCAAAGGGCTCCACTTGGTCTTTTGAATATGGACCATTGTTTTTTCTTCAAGTCCGAGCTGAAGAGCAAAACAATGAGTTTAGGACAGTGAGGTTTGTAAATCTTGATCTAGTTACTTTTAGAAACTTGGTTATTATTAAGAGTTCAACATTCGAAAACAATTTGAAGTCAATAAAAGACATCGTTGGAGGGTTCTCAGTCTTGAATTTTGTGATGGTATCTGCAGCATCTAAGATCGTGCATGTGACACATGTTGTTTTGGTTCTTAAGTCTTTTTTTCAGTCATGTCTAACTCTGTCACAGCATCTGGGGTTTTCTTGGCAGAGACACTGGAGTGGTTTGTCATTTTGTTCTCCTTCTCATTTGTCAGATGGGGAAACCGAGGCAAATAGGGTGAAGTTGATGGGGTGCTTGGGTGCTTGTGCTTGGACCTGCATCCCGAGATCACATTTCTCTCTACCCTCCAAACACTATCCCTGACAGGTTGTTCCCCAGCCCAAGCACACTGTGCCTAGCAATAACTCATGAGTGGGCCACAGTAAGACAAACCTATCTTTGGACATCACAGGAACAACTTGACCTCTGAAGAAATTCTCTTGTAAAAAACCAGGACTATCTTGTATCCACAGAATTATCATGGACTGATTCTCAAAGTTATCATACCCAATCCAGAGGCCAAGCTATCGATATCAGCTCTCAAAGGTCTCTTTCTACAGACAGAACAGACCAAAAATGTCCCCATGGGAACCCTCTTCCTGTGGTTTCCAGTAGTGAATGATGCCTATGACCAAGGTTGCAAATTATCATAATCCCTTTCTTTTCCTATAGAAGCATTAGCATCAATCCTGTTAGGCTGCACATTCCTTAAGAAATGCATGTTCTTTAAAGATCTCTCCTTTTCATATTGGCATTGCAATAAACCTTTGGCAACTTGAGTTAAAGAATGCTTGAGTCTATGAATTCATTGCAGACAACCCTCTCCTCCTATTCTGGTCCTTGAGGTGTCCCTGAACTCATTAAAATCCATCAACTGACTTGCCCAGGGTCACAGAGCTGATAAGTGTCTGCACTCAAGCAAGATGACTTCTTCCTGACTCCAGGACCAGCACTGTATTCACTATGGCAGGAGTCAAGTGCAACACATCAATCCTTCTTCCACAGGGTAGTCCTTCCAATATTTGCCAGACAGTATGCACCCCGCAAGTCTCCTTTTCATAGAAAGGCTCTTCCTTCTGGTGAAGTTCACATGGCATGCTCTGGCCATCCTGGTCACCCTTCCGGAAATGTCCTGCCTAGAGAATCCTAGGTGTCCATACTCCAGAATTCCAGGCCTCTCCTAGCAACGGTAAACACACAAACTGTCGGCCATTTGGGATCAACTCACTGAGCTTCTAGCGCAGCGAAATTCCCAGATATTATTCATAGCAAGTACTGCGTAACCCTATCTTCCTCATTTTTACCTGACTCATTGACATCCAGGTGGATTTGGGGATCATTTAGGGGTACTTTTGAGGAGTTATTTTGCCTGTCATTCTCGGTTTTTGTAGTGGCAATTCGATAAAGCCACAGGACAACCTGGGGGTCTGTGAACTATTACTTTGAGTGGGGATTCTTCTCCATTGCCTGTATTTGGTCTTTTGAATATGGACCATCATTTTTTCTTCCAGTTCAAGCAGAGGAACAGAAAATGGTGACTTTTGCACATCTTACCCTAGTTAAGCTTTTAGAAACTCAGATAGCATTAAGCGGTGAATGTTCAGAAAGCAAAATGAAATCAAAAACAGTCAGTGTTTGAGGGTTCTCAGTCGATTGTTGTGGTGGTATCCCCAGCATCTAACAGAGTGTATGTGACACACTGTGGTTGTTATCTTTTTTCAGTCATGTATAACTCTGTCACTCCAACTGGAGTTTTCTTGGCAGAGATACTGGAGTGCTTTGTCATTTGGTTCTCCAGTTCATTTGTCAGATGGGGAAATTGAGGTACATAGCATGAAGTGACTTTCCCAGGGTCACACAGTTAGCAAGTGTCTGTGGCCAAATTTGAAGTCAGGAAGATGGTTCTTCCTGACTCCAGGGCTAGCACTGAATGTGCTATGCCCTGGAGTTAAGTAGAAAACAAAGACTCCCTCTTCCACAGTATAGTCCTTCTAATATTTGCTGAGATGGCAGGTACCCCCACCTCCCGGCTGCATTTCATAGAAAGGATCTTCGTTCCGGTGAAGGTCCTATGACATGGTTTCTATCCTATCACTATCCGGATCACCCTTCCAGAAATGTCCTGCCCAGAACAAAAGTCTAAAACCCAGTACACAAGGGGTCCCCATTCCAGAATTCCAGGCCTCTCCTAGCAACGGTAAACACACAAACTGTCAGCCATTTGGGATCAACTCACTGAGCTTCTAGCTCGGCGAAATTCCCAGATATTATTCATAGCAACTACCGTGTAACCCTACCTTCCTCATTTTTACCTGAATGACTGAAATCCACGTGACTTTTGGCATCACTTAGGGCCACTTTTGAGGAGTTATTGTTCATATCATTCTAGGTTTTTCTAGTGGCAATTCAATAAAGGCACAAGACCCTTTTGGGGTGTGTCATCTATTCCTTGAGTGAGGATTCTTCTTCAAAGGTCTCCACTTGGTCTTTTGAATATGGACCATTGTTTTTTCTTAAGTCCGAGCTGAAGAGCAAAACAATGAGTTTAGGACAGTGAGCTTTGTAAATCTTGATCTAGTTACTTTTAGAAACTTGGATATTATTCAGAGTTCAACATTCAGAAATAATTTGAAGTCAATAAAAGACAACGTTGGAGGGTTCTCGGTCTTGAATTCTGTGATGGTATCTCCAGCATCTAAGATCGTGCATGTGACACATGTTGTTTTGGTTCTTAAGTCTTTTTTCAGTCATGTCTAACTCTGTCT
>NW_023494491.1:0-11348 GCF_011100635.1 Trichosurus vulpecula | reverse complement strand
CTCACATGCATTTCTACCCTTGTTCATAAAACTTTACTAAATTGGTGCAAAAGTCCTTAAGTAACACTAATTTCGGAGTATTATAACAAACAAAGTTTCTAGTTATTGCAGAATTCTTAGATATCACAAAGTTTCTTAGTCAAAAGGTGTTGTAATAGAATCTTACATTGGGAGTGATCACAGGAAAAATACTACTGCTCTTAGAATCCTTTTAAACAAAGGGAACATCTTAAGGTGAGTCTTAAGCAGGTTGTATAAATTTCTGCACATGTTCTAGTTCTAGATAAAAATAAGATTATATTGCCTAGTAAAATAATACAAAAGAGCTTATATCTTATACTAACTACTTGCTCTGATCACAGAAATTTGCTATAGAAGAAAAAAGCAGGGACATGTGACATACCCAAATTCAAGCTCAAAACAAAATTAGTTATGGTACCAAGTGCCTTTTGCCTTAAACAGCAAGCCTCAGTAATCACAGCTTAGAGCCAGATACAGTTGCTTCTACTTTCATGGAGCTGCAATAAGCAATAAAGATTTACCGGGACTCACATACATAAGGGATTTAATTAAACACCTTTCATTCTCAACTTTAAACTTGTCCTGGTGTAAAAGCCGAATATTAGAATCCTTTCTATCTATTGTACATAAACTTGCAATTTCTCAGCAAGCCAAGTTCATTGTTTAGAACTTACGTAACTCAAACAAATTCTTTTCACCTGGGCTGATGACCTTGCCCATACAGATAGTTTCCAGGGGCCATGGCAATTTGCAAAATAAGGAGAATTAATATGGATCTCAGGAAGGGGTTAATAGAAAAACCTTGGGCCTATTTGCTATCCTTTGCTGTTTCTCTGAGCACACTTATTCAAGGTCGATCCAAACACATAAAAAACCTAGGCATGAAACTTAAATAAAATTTAGAAATTTACAGTAGGTTTGGACATAATTGCCTTCAATATCAAATCACTGCAACAGATTAGCTTACGAACAGAAATTTAGTAGGGCTTCTAAAAATCATGCAAAGGATTTTACAAAACAATTCTTCATAAAAATATTTGCCCTTCTCAGAAACAGGCTACAATTTATCCTGATATTATTATTAATTCCTAAGTATTAAACAGTTATTAAATTTGATCACCAAACCTTTTCCACATAATTGAAGAGAAAAAAAAGAAAACTAAACATACTCTTGTAAATATTAGATTTAAGCAATAACCACGATAGCTTAGTTAACAATCTCACAAATTTTCTAAATGAAAGCAAATACAAAATTTGATAACTACTGATTTCTTAAATTACAATTCTTAACCTAATAACACTTAGATTATAAAAGAAATTGCTTTTCTAACAACACAGATATACAGTTGCTTACCAAGTTATACAAAAAGGAAAATTTTAGAAATGTAACAATATCATAAACAAGTATCATCTATTGAAACTTTAAAACCAAAACCAATTAATTACCATTCCAGTGGCTTTACCTCAGTCAGATGTGTTCCCAAATTGCCTGACACAGAGAATCATTCATCTCATCACCGTTGACATAAACCTCATATTGAGAAAAATCCACATAAAGTTAATGAATACGAAGCCATTATGTTTAACTTAAAACAGTCTACATTCAAATAGCATTTATTTTATGCCAAGAATTGTGCTAAATACCTTTATAATCATGTGATCTTTGTAGCATCCCTGGGAATGAATTCCACCACCATCCCCTAATTGAACAGTAAACTTAAAGTAAATAGCATTTTCTTGGGGATATATGGTTAATAAATTTTTTCAATGCTAAATAACAATATGCACCTCTTTTTTAATTATTCAAATATACATTGCTAAGTTCCTTTCAAATTTTCCTTGGGAAAGTTTTACAAACAGTTTGCAATCACCTATTATAATTAGGTAGGTTTAAAATGTGCTAGGCCAGTATTCTAACTACTTCTTTTGGCCCAGGATAAAAAGGAAGCCTAAGATATTTGAATCATTGCTAACAATGTATAGTCAGTTTCCCCTCCAGGCAGAGGAGTTTGACAATTAATTGAACATTAATAATAATAATAATTCACAATAACCAATATCTTTACCATAGCTAATATCCCTATTAGATTTAATAGAACCTACCCATGAATCTAGCCTGAAAGGTGGGAGGACATGATTCCTTCTATCTCTCTAGAGCTTTAATGGTTTTTAACACTAAAACAGTAATCCCAAGAAACCTGGTTAACAATCTTACAAGTTTCCTAAGTGCTGGCTGAATTGTTTTCGCTGTGACCTTCTATTAACTACAGGTAAAGGTATAAATACCTGGTTTTTTAAATGGCAGTTATAAAACATAACAAGACAGGGTTAGCAAGGCTGAGAAAATAACATAACTGGTTTTACACAATTGCTTTCATTTTTTAGTTTCAACAAAATTCAGATTAAAAATTGCTTTGTCTAACACGATTTTTAACTCACAAAATTCACTCAAGTTTTACAATATAGGAGAATTTTACTACAATTTAGAAGTACAATAATAATACAAACAGAAAACTTTCAGATGACATTAATTGCATTCCCAAATCATTACATATATTGGGCTTACCAAGCATAGAGGCTTTTCTTCTCTCCCCACAGTTGTAGAGCTTGACTGTGGACTCGGGGGTGGTTGAGTCAGGGATTTGGTAAAGGGGAGAGGGACTAAGGACCAGGTGGTGCTGGGAAGCTGTAGAGTCCAGTATCTGAATTAAATATCCAAGGAGTCATTGGGGATTGTCCCTGAGGAACCTTTGCTTCCTGATAGGGGTTGCTGGGCTTTGGAAAATTGGGAGCAAAAATTCCAGGTTCCGGTGGTGTGGGAGCAAGGACCTGGGGGCTTGAGATGAGAGGTTCCTCTGCTTGCCTGGAAGTGTGGGCTTCAGGGTGCCCAGGGGTCCAGGGCTGTTGTCAGTGGAGTATGAGAGGGCAACAAAGTAGCAAAGTAGAGAACAGGAAGTAGAGCTTTTGTTGCAACATGTATTTTAATTTTTGTAGTTTCAGTGATTATAATTTAATTTACATTGAGATTTTAGGTGAAAAAAAAACATCAAAATATAGGGCCTAAATAAGAAAAAGCAGCTAGTAAGCGGGGCAATTATTCTGAAAAGGAACCAACTCTCTATTGTATATTCACAGCTGAATCACTTTTTAACCTTTCCAAGTAGCAAACGTAGGAAAATAACAGCAAACTAGAAATATCTATAGAGATAATTTCTATTCTAAGAAGCATTTTTGTTTCTCAGGAATACAGTAACAGTCCTTCAGGTCAAATATGTTCAGATTGGCTCTCATTCTCTGCTTTTATTTCTCTATTTTGGAAGCTTTAAGCCACTTCTTTCAAACTCAAACAGGAATGAGGGTCACTAAATTGCACACGAGGATCTCTGTAGTTGTATGTTTAAAAACTGCTTATTAATTCTATTTATTTAATACCTTTCTGTTATTAAATATTTTCCAATTCTATTTATAGGATCATTACTTAAAGTTCTTAATTCTAAAATTGGGAAAGCATAATTACAATGCATCGTAGAGCAAATTCTAGATTTTTAAAAGTCCTTTTTCCAGTTTTTTTATTTATACTAGTCTCATGGTGATTCTTATTAACCACACGTGAAATAAAACATCTTTGTATATACTTCTGACATTGAGCTGGAATTCTTAACCCCCCAAGGAGCCTACAGATAGATTGGAAGGAGATATAGGAAAAATATACATATTTTGTCATTTAAACTGATTTTTCTTCACATTTATAAGTGTATTATTATTTTGAGAAAGGTTTCATATGCTTCACCAGATTATCTATGGTTAACAGAATCTGCTAAAGAATTTTTAGCTGCTCTAACTTTTACTGCAGCCCTGGCTGAGTCAGAGACAGGATGACAGGGTGAAAATATCTTAATGGTTCTAATTTTCACTCGAGTAAATTTTATTTCTGTGTTCACTCCTTAAAAACTTTTTTGAAAGTGAGAACCTTGAATCCTCCAGCCAAGATGAATGGGGCTCTGGAAAAGATCCAGTGGCACCTTGTCCCTTCTCCCCCATACTGGGAAACTCAAAGTGTCTCTTTTTTAGATCTATGCATTTTCCAAATTTGCCTTAGTGCCAAATAGCATAATAAATTCTGACTTATCTTAAACATCAAATTAGGCATAACACATTTCCCTTAAATTTAGTGGGAAAGATTCCCATTTTCTTTCTTATCTCTCTTCACATTCCAAATTTGGCCAGAATTGGAATGAAGGGAGAAAGAAAGAGCATTGTCTTATTTCAACAACTTTACCAACAAAAAAGAGTCAGATAACACACTCTCTTCACACAGAAACACATAACACAAAACAGATACAGACAAAAAAAGACAGGATGCACAAAGAAGATTTCTAAGAATCCACTGCACAAATTAGACATTGCTGGCATTTTTCTTTTCCCTTTCTACTTTGGTAACTCCCAATTAGCTAGTCTATCCCCTATTGGGTTATTGTCATCCATCCCTGGGCTGAGGCTCACAAGATCTCTCCCCAACCCCAATATCATGCTTAATTTTTCTTTGTACCATAGGAACTTTTCCTTCTGGAGTAAGACATATTTTTAAAATGTTACATATGGAAAAGGCAGACATTGGGAAGTGTTCTGGTCCGTCTTCCCTTAATCTTTTACTCATTTGCTTTCCAATAATCTCCCATCTTTCTAAATCAATCGTGCCTTCTTGTTTTTGCTCTTCTGTTATACAGAAACCTCTTTCTGTTACATTTTTTTCTTAATACTTGCACATACAGATCCCTATCCTTAAATTGTATCTGCCTCATATTTAAATCTCTAAATTTCTAAGTCTCTAAAATTTCTAAAATCCCCCAGTAAGCCTAGAGGAGTTATCCTCTTACCTCTTACTTGAATATGCTCCGGAGCCTGTATTGGTAAGACGTTATTTCATCTCTTCTCTCAAGTCCCCAACTTGTCCCTGTTCCAGGCGTCAGCTGTGCCAGCAGTGGCGCGAGTATATGATGAAGTAATTGACACAAAAAGACACAAACATGGGGCTAGGTGAGTCGTATAGTCTGGCTATAGACTAATTTTAATGGGGACAATGACAATCTTATACAGGTTAACTGCTGAGTCATCCTGACTTCTCAGAACAGTACAATGAAGCATTGGTTAATATTTTTTATCTCCTTGTTCCTGGGAACAAGATGCCATTCTCCTCCAGGCTAAACAAATTGAAACATTTCAGTTCTTTCTCATGTGGATAATCAGCTACTAAGGGGGGTTTTCTTTGCCACAACTTCTTATCCTAAAAATGGCCTTTGCCATGCATAGCCCGATCCTCAAGTGATCCTGCCATGCAGCGATCTAAGAGGCTTCTTTGCAGAGGTCTAATGAGGCCTAAACAGTAACCAGGATATAGCTGGCTCTCCCCAGTCTCCATTTCTCCCATAGCACATCACTCCTCAATCACTCAACTGAGAACTTTACCTCATACTTTCTGAAGTAAATTGAGGCCATTCACCATCAGCTCCATCTTCTCCCACCTCAAACTTCAACTGAAATTCTTCTCTCCAAAATCCCCAAGGATGAGTGAAGTCAAACTTACAATAAGAACAATTGTCCAATTGATAAATGGCCAAAGGGGATGAATAGACATTTTTCAGGGGAAGAGATCCAAGTTATCAATAGCCATATGGAAATATGTTCTAAATAGCTAAGAATTAGAAAAATGCAAATTAAAACAAACCCTAACATCTATCAAAAAACCCTAAAACACCTCACCCCTACCAGATTGGAGAAGATGACAAAAATGGAAAATGACAAATGCCAAAGGATATGTGGGGAAATCAGCCCATCAATTGGGGAATGGCTGAATAAGCTATGGTGAATGTATGTGATGGCATACTATTGTGCTACAAGAAAAGATGAAGGCGATGGTTTCAGAAAAATCTGGGAAGACTTGTATGAACTGATGCAAATTGAAATTGCAGAACCAGGAGAAGAATCTACACAGCAGGAGCAATATTATTATAAGTTTCCTTTGCTGGATCTTCATTCAAATCATACACAATAAGCCCTGGTGTCCCTCAAGTCTGCACTTGACCCTTTTCTCTTCTCAATGTATATTATCTGGTGGTAAATTTTTCAGCTCCCATGGGTTCAATGATCATCTCTATGCAAATGATTCTCAAATCTATGTATCCAACCCTGAATCCTCGCCTGACCTCCACTCTCAGATCACAGGATTAATTCAACAGAGAACCAGTAATTCACAGGAAATTGCTACCTAAGAACGTAGACAGGTCGCGGTCAAACCTTGCCCATATATGGCAACACAGAAACACATTAAATGGGTGTAATAGACATAGTAACCTAATTCAAGGAGGCCAATTTGGCCTCATACCATAGATGTCAGTGAGACTCGGTGGGATGGGATTACTGTGCCAGGAGGGCATTATACCCTCATCAAGAGGAAGAGAAAGCCTTCTGAGCTATTCAACTAACAGAATTTTAAATTAAATATTTTCTCTAGATGCTGTTGACCCCCAAACCTCCAACAAAGTGAGATAATGCACTAGATGTAGAGGAATTATACTCAAATCCACAGGAAAAAAGAGAGGTTCCCAACAAGGCTGAATTAATACTAAAAGAGCACAGGAATCCTTAAAGCACTCACTCAGCACCCCTCCTTTACCAACCTCCCCCTTTCCTGCAGGGTGTCACCTACTGATGGTTCAGTTTGTGCCTGGTATTCCCTTAGGATTCCTTTCCTGCTTCAGAGACTTGGCCAACACATTGACCCTACTCCACTCTCCTATCCCTTTGTGACTAGTAGCAGACACTGATTTCTGCTTAATCATATGAGAATGGAGAGGGGAGGACTGAAAATGTGCTATTTTCTCCCTAGGGCTGGCCCTAGGTTAGGGACCCTGAGGGTTGTAGATATCCCCTGGATGATCTTCCCACCCTGTAGTAGAAGCTAATTCAGCTCAGACACAAGTGGAAAGGAGAGCCAAGGGAAGGAAAGAGGTGGGGAGATGCTTGCTGACTCCAAATCCAAAATGACATGCCTTTCTACAGCATCACAGTGAATGAGTAGAATTTACAGATCAGTTGGGACAGGGGAGAGGGCACTTTCTGTATCTCTGAAATGACACTTCATTGGCAGATGCCTTTTCTGCCTACATGAAACATCAACCCTATAGAGAAACTTCACTGGCTCCTACATCAGGATACTTCCAGTGGCAAAGCACTTTTTTCTCAGGAAATGCTTCATTCAGGAGTTCACTGTGCCCCCACCTAGGCTTCAGGAAGGAACAGACTGAGCCAGGACATGAACAGGGATCTTTCAGGGCCAGAGGAGGATGTGGGCTGAGGGGGAGGAGAGTGGAGTAGGAGCAATGTGTTGGCAAAGTCTCTCAAGCAGGAAAGGAATCTCAAGGGAATACTTTGTGTTCTTACATCTGTGGGTGAGGGCTGCCCTGAGCCGTCCCCATTTGGCATCCCAGTCCCTGCTTCAGATCAATGATCTTCTTCTCTGAGATGGCTTATCAGAGCTGCAGGTCAGACTATCAACTCTGAGAAGTACTTAAGAGATATTTCTTGGCTCTTATGAGTAGGGGTTTTTTTTCATTCTTTGTATTTATAGCCCCAACTCCTAGAACAGAGGTGGTGGGCCAGAGGCCTCAAGGTCACATATGGCCCTCTAGGTCCTTGAGTGTGGCCCTTTGACTGAATCTGTTTGCATTTTCTGCCAGGTGAAATAAAGTCTGTCCTATATTTCCTGTGTTGTTACACTGATTGGGAACTAGAAGTCTTTTATCTTTCTTTTGTGTATACCTAAAATCTAGGTCCTAGACAGATGCCGGATGTTCCTTGGGGAAACCATAGATGTATGGCAAAAGGTTCCATGGGAGGCAGAATTATACAGTAGAAAGAACAAATCATGTCTCTGATGCTTTGTACCTATGTGATCCTGGGGTAAATCACTTACCCTTTCTGGGCCTCATTTATATCACTTTTAAACGGTGGGGATTGGGCTCCATGGCCCTGAAATCTCTTTCAGCTCAATATCTAAGGCCCTCTGCCAAGCCTTGTGAAGTCCAGGGTGAAGGTTGCCCACTGAGGGATGAATTTCTTTAACTACATCAATTCATAAAATGATGAATCCTCGAATTGTGCCAACATCTAACATTTCTTTAAGAGTCGAGATGGTTTCCATTCCTCTCTGTACAGAAGGGGGAGACTTAAAGTTCCAGGCACTGCTTCTCTCTCTCTGGACTTCTTTTTCACCATGCCCCACACACCTTCTCTCTGACCCACTCTGCCCTCCCCATGCCAGAGAAGGGAAGTGATTTGGCCAAGAACATGTTCAAGGCAAAGGAGACAGAGAAAGCAGCAGCTTCATGGGATGAATATTAAAACAAAATACAAAGACTTTTTTTAAAAAACAGAAGAAAATATAAGGTACATATTATCAAAAACAACTGATCTGGAAAGAGAGGGAAAGTGAATGGTGACTGGAAAATGAGGTGCAGTCTTGGTTCCAAGACAGATACACTGTCAGGTGACGTACTAGAGGATGACTGTGAGGTTTCAGCCCTGGCTGGCTTGAAGGGTTATGCAGTGACAAGAACAGAGAATTTCAGATGAGGCCTGTGTTTGAGGGGAAAGATAATGACTTCTCTTGTGAACATGTAGAGTTTGAGATGTCTGTACGACATCCATCTCAAAATGGAAGGCATGCATTTCTCTCTTCCTTTTGTAAGGGACTGTAAGGATAGGTCTCCACGTGTAGCTAGCTTCAGTGAGCAAAGAATGGAGTGCCCCCCTATATGTGCCATGGGAAGAAAGCCCATTTCAAGAGTGTATGAGCATCTCAAGGGAGGCTGGTCTTGTCCAGACCCACTTTGCATTTGGCTGAAGTGTTCATTTTAATTATGCTTACGGAAAGAAGAAGAAGAAGGAGGAGGAGGAAGAAGAAGAGGAGGAGAAGGAAAAGAAGAAGATGATGATGATGATGAAGAAGAAATAGAAGAAGAATTTATAAAGCATTTCAAGGTTTACAAAATAAAAGCTCATTGGGCCACCAGAGCAGCTACTGAAGAAGATTTGAACTACTTTTCACCAGGACTGAGAACAGGAGGTTGCCAAAAAGGATATTGTCAGCCCCACTGCTGGGGCATCTGGCCCTGAGGAAGAACAGAAACCCTGATGAGAGCAGGCCCACACCCTCCTAGTTAGCTTACCTCTATTTCTCCTGATAACTGGAATCAGCAGAAATAAGTCCCTTCGCTTCAGTTGCAGAACCACCATGGAAACCTGGTGTCATCTTATCAAAGGAAGAGAGAGGTAGTGCCCAAAAAACTCCCACCCCCATCCCCACTTCATGTCCTTATTCTGAGAGTCCTGAGTCTTACTGGGGCAGAATGGCTCATCTTGGGCAAAAAGAACATCTACCTCACCTTGATTACAAGCTGGCTGGTCACCTGGGGTCTATTGAAATCTACAGAATCATAAAAATACACCTACGTTTGTCAGTCAAATCAATATATTTTCAATATTAATCAATCAATAAACATTTATTAAGTGCCAACTATTTGACAGGCACTGTGCTAAGTGCTAAAGGTACAAAAAGAGGTAGAAGATAGTTACTATCCTCCAGGAACTCAAAATCTAATGGAGAAGGAGGAGAAAGAGAATGAGCAAGAGTGAGCAAGCAAGAGACAGAGAGAGAGAGAGAGAGAGAGAGAGAGAGAGAGAGAGAGAGAGAGAGGGAGAGAGAGGGAGAGAGAGACAGAGAGAGACAGAGAGAGAGATAGAGAGAGAGAGAGAGAGAGAGAGAGAGAGAGAGAGAGAGAGAGAGAAAGAGAGGAGAGAGATTGAGGGAAGGAGAGAAGGAGAGAAAGAAGAGAGGCAGAGATAGATTCATATAGCAGCTGGCTGCAGAACAATATGTATAAGAAGATATGTAAACCACCTGTGGCTACAAGAATTGAGTCAGGAGGAAACAGAATCATGCCATCCAACATTCTATTCAAGGATGCGGTGATTGCCTCCTAACCAGGTGCCCATAAGTCTGCCCATGGTCCCGAATCCTTGAACTTTCCAAGAGAATCTCTGAATGTTAAGGAATGTTCTGCAGATCACACGAACTTTCAGGATTATAATTCTCCTTTTATATGCCACATTCAATCTTCACAAGCCACTAGGAAGGTTCTTACTCTAATTTCCAGGTAGAGAGTACAAGTATTATGATGCTTATTGCCCAGATGAAGGAATAGAGGCCCAGAGAAGGGAAATGTCCTGCCTGGAAAGAATATTGGTTCCAGGATAACCATGGGGCTAAGGTTAGGTCACCACACAGCTATTAGATGCTTCATTCCACACCTGCCTCAGCCCTCACTCTCCTGAACTCCAGAAGCCATGCTGTTGGGACTTAATCCACGCAGTTTGGGAATGCTTCCTCCCACCCATCACCCCCAGATGCCCTCCTTGGTGAGTAAGTACAAATTCGCTTGGACCACTCTATGTAGCCAACTCCATACCAAGGCATGCATCTCTTCCTCTCTACATGAAAATTACACTCATTTACTGTGTCACAGAAGAATGACCTCTGGTTTTGGACTTCAATAAATCAATCAATAAACATTTATTAAACACCTAATATGCCCCCACAATTTCCCTAAGCACTGGGAGGGAGAGGCAACAAGCATGGTCTCCTACCCAGATCTTTCCTTTCTATGTCTTCATTCAATTAACATCAACCATATTTTATGGTCATTGAAGGCTTAGAGTGGGAAAGGTCTAAAGCAGGGATGGAGATCCTGCGGCCTCAAGGCCACATGTGCCCCTCTAGGTCCTCAAGAGCAGTCCTTTGACTGAATCTGAACTTGACAGAAAAAATCTACTTAATAAAAGGATTTGTTCTGTGAAGTTTGGATTCAGTCAAAATGCCACACTTGAGGACCTAGAGGACCACATGTGGCCTCCAGGCCACAGTTTCCCCACCCCTGGTTTAAAGCATAACCTGAGCAGAATCTCTGCAATCTGGAGGCTCTCTAACCTAGGATTAGCCCAAGACAGAAAATAACTTGTTTTCAATGCCTACCTGCTATCCTCTTTCTTCTGAAGTGACTGTGCTATGCTTGCTGCCAATTGAAGGCAGATGTGACAACGTCTCTACAGCAGGGGGAAAGTCAGCATAGGCTTCAATCAGAAAGTTACAGGGCAAATGGTACATCCCTCCCTCCTGGGAATATGGAGGCTGGTGGAGGAGGAGTGCTTTAAGGATGAATGTGCTCCTCCTGTGTCAATTCATCCCAATTTCACTATATCCTAATTCTTTT
>NW_023494490.1:0-11466 GCF_011100635.1 Trichosurus vulpecula | reverse complement strand
GAGGAGAAGGAGAAGAAGAAGAAGAAGAGAACGAAGAAGAAGAGAAGAAGAAAGAAGAAGAAGAAGAAGAAGAAGAAGAAGAAGAAGAAGAAGAAGAAGAAGAAGAAGAAGAAGAAGAAGAAGAAGAAGAAGAAGAAGGAGAAGAAGAGGAAGAAGAAGAAGAGGAAGAGGAAGAGGAAGGACTTGTGTTTGGAGGAGCAGCCTGGTACGGTAATGGGAATTGCATAATTTCCCAAATGCAATTTGGCCTGCTCTCAGCTTGCTGTTCAATCTGGGCTCAACACATAGCCCATGTGGAGTGCTTATCCAAGATGACCACAGACAGCATTTCTAGAGCCCACTTTCAAGTACACTTTGTATTGTCTCAACAACCTTGAGAGGAAAGTACAACTGGAACTATTCTTCCCACTTTATAGATGATGAAACAGAGACTGAGAGTAAAAAATTGAGTGTGTATAAATTATTGAATGTAATACTATACTAATAATTATGTACATCATAAATTTTACACAAAATAGATATGAAAAAGAATAAAGATTAAATAATAGCTGATACTATAGTCCAATAGAGAGTCACTAGAGTTTATTAAGTAGGAGAATGACATGGTCAGGTCTTTGATTTAGGAAAAGCACTTTAGCAGATGTGGAGGATGGACTGGAGTAGGGCAAAGACCTGGGGCACTTAGGAGGCTCCGGAAAGGAAAAGGAAAGAGGTGGTGATCTGGGGTGATGGATGTGTGAGGGGTGAGAAGGGGATAGACTCGAGAAATGTGGAGATAAAATCGATGAGATTAGGCAACAGATTAGATGTGCATGGATTGAGACCCTTTCAGGGCTGTGTTGGCTCTCCAGATTTTTCACCTTCTTGAGATATTTAAAACTCCAGAAAAAAAACAAATGTATACATAGCACACTCTTAAATTTAATCTGTATTATGATCATCTTCTTTATCACTGTCATAAGTTTAGACGACTAATAAAACACTAATTTAAGCCCTGATTTGTAGAGCTTTTCTACTTCTGAGATATAAATGTTCACACTGAAAATTTAACAATCATCCCTTGGGAGTCAGTATGAGCTAGCTCCAGCACATCTGGTGGCTGCTACCCTGGTCAACTAGAGCCTCTAGTCTCAGGGTTCAATGTGAGGAGTCAAAAGTGACACCAAGGTCATGAGAACCTGGAAGGATGGGAGTTACCCTTGATAGTAATAGGGAAGGTTGGAAGAGGAGTGAATATCAGGGGAAAGATAATGATCTCAATCTGTCTATACCTGCTCATCCTGTGTAACACAGCTCTGTCCCACAGAAAAGGAAAAGGAAGAAATCTTGCTTGCCAGTCACTGCCCTCAAGTATAGAGCCTGCCCTCCAAGGGTGGGAGGCTGGGAAGCATCTGGGGGGGATTTGCCCAATGACAACTGTGCCACTGCTCTAATTAATGAAGGCCAAAACCCAGCTCCTAAGGAAGGTGTTTGCAAACTTGCACAGCACAGGAATCACTCAGAAAGGAGGAATAGAAAAGTGTTCAGTTGTCTATTCCAGTGAGGGTGGGGTGCAGACTCTCCTCCTACTCTCTGGTGGATCAGCTGTGGTCAAGCCTCAACTGCCCTGGGGTAAAGAGCTTAGGAGGTGATAGCATAGTCTTTTGGTCCAAGTCAGAACACATGTGGTACACTGTGTTCAGTTATAGGCACAACCTAAGGTCAGACAAACATCAATAGACTGGAGCATGTCCAGTGTAGGGAGAGAAGAATGATGAGTGGACTGGAAGACATGCCACGTGAAGATCAGCTGAAGGCCTTAACTGGGGATACTTAGCCAGGAAAAGAAAAGGCTTAGATGAAACACAATAGCTGCCTTTAAGTATCTAATAGACTGCCATGGAAAACAGGGACTAGTCTTATTCTACAGAGAATTAGAGAGCTGGACCAGGACAAATAGGCAGAAGTTATACAGTGGTATATTATGTACATCATAAATTTTACAGAAAATAGATATGAAAATGAATAAAGATTAAATAATAGCTGATACTATAGTCCAATGGGGAGTCACTAGAGTTTATTAAGTAGGAGAATGACATGGTCAGGTCTTTGATTTAGGAAAAGCACTTTGGCAGATGTGGAGGATGGACTGGAGTAGGGCAAAGACCTGGGGCACTTAGGAGGCTCCAGAAAGGAAAAGGAAAGAGGTGGTGACCTGGGGTGATGGATGTGTGAGGGGTGAGAAGGGGATAGACTCGAGAAATGTGTATCCCAAAGAGATCATACAAATGGGAAAAGGACTCACATGTACAAAGATATTTATAGCAGCTGTTTTTGTGGTGGCAAAGAACTGGAAATTGAGGGCATGTCCATCAATTGGGGAATGACTGAACGAGATGTGGTATATGAATGTGATGGAATACTATTGTGCTATAAGAAATGATGAGCAGGCAGACTTCAGGAAAACCTGGAAAGACTTATATGAACTGATGCTGAGTGAAATGAGCAGAACCAAGAGAACACTGTACACCGTTACAGCCACAGCGTGCTATGACTAACTTTGATAGACTTGGCTCTTCTCAGCAATGCAAGGTTCTAAGGCCACTCCAAAGAACTCATGATGGAAAATGCTATCCTCATTCAGAGAAAGAATTACGGAGTCTGAATGCAGATTGAAACTGACTATTTGTTCTCTCTCTTTTTTTGTTTTCTTTCTTCTTTTTTGTAGTTCGTTCCATTGGTTCTAATTTTTTTGCAACATGACTAATGTGAAAAAGTGAATGTATGTGTAGAGCCTGTGTCGGATTGTATGCCATCGGCCGGGGGGGTGGAATTTGGAACTCAAAAGTTTGTGGAACTGAATGTTGTAAACTAAAAATGAATAAATAACTTTTTAAAAAAGTTATACAGTGGTTGATTTTAGCTAAAAACTTTCTAATAGTCCCAACTGTTTTAATAATTAATCATCAAAATAATAATGGCTAACGTTTATATGGTACTTTGAGTTTTGCAAAATACTTTTTACACGTGAGTTGCCCAGCACTGAGAGTTCTTCAAATGGAAACTGGATGTCAGGGATATTGTAGAGGGAATTTCTGTTTCAGTTCACATCGGACTAGATGGCCTCAGATAAACTCTGAGAGTTTGTGAATCCCTCAGTACAACGGGTCTCAGCAATCTGGTTGAATTAATTTCCATGGATGTATGAGCAACGGTCCCCTAACTCTCCCAAAGGCATTTGTATACGCAGATGGCCAGGTGGGGATGCTGGGTTTCTTGATGCTTCGTGATTACCTAAACAATCACACCAACCCCCGCCTCTCACCGCTATTGGCTCATTTACTTATTCAATCTCTCTCTGGCTCCAAAACAGTCCAGGGTACAGAGATCTCAGAGCTTATTGGAATTGCAGAAATTCTTCCACTAATTGGTTCACTCCCCCACTTTGGCCTGAGCTGACGAAAATCTCTGCTCCCTTTTGGGTTGCCTCCCCCTTCTCTCTGTCCCAAACTGTATACTTCTAGACACAAATCATAGCAAAGGGCCATAGACTTGAATGCAATTCCAAGTAGCATCAAAATGAAAGAAACATTTAAAGGAACAGTCTTTCACTCATGGGTCCTGATGGCTACAGCCAAGGGGTTGAACCTCTTCTCTTCCTCCATCCCTTCTCCCACCAGCAGTCACCAAGTCAAGTCAAGAAGTACTGATTAAGGGTTTACCGTGTGCCAGACACTGGGCTACCTAGGAGAGGAAAGAGGAAATGAAGTAGTCTTGTGTAAAAGGAGAGCAGGGTTGGAGTTTTTCTCCAGGTAACACTCCACAGAAGCATGGGGAAGACATGGGCAGTGGCCTGGATTCAGGTCATCTTTCCAACTCTAGTCTATTCTCTAGTCCAGACCACTGATGTCAGGCCACCTACGGCTCTCCTTGCCTTCCTGGACTCTGCCATTTCATGAGGTCTCACCTCTACTTACTGTCTCACCTTTTGCCAAAGATGCAACATCCAGTCCCTACAGTTCCCTGTTGGTTTGGCAGGAGAAGCATTGCAGAAGAGTATGGCCCATAGCCCACCTTTTCTTCCTTCCCTTCGAATTTCTTCTCTGAGTCTCTCAGCCTTGTGTCTTTTCAGTGGAAAGAAGTTCCTTCCAAGATTAAAACTTAGAGATTCTGGTCCTCCCAATCTTCCCTAAATGGTGTTTGCTTTTTGCAATTCCTTCCTTATTCCCCTTTTGGACTATATTCTCCCCAGACCCCAAGTTATCTTTTTTCCCATAACATCTCCCATGGCAACTGGTGTACCGAGGTTCAACTGGGTAGGGAGGAGAGAGAACAAAGACAATGGCATGCCTGTGAATGCCACAGCAAATCGGATGTTTGTTTAATAGCGTTTATCTGAAACTGATATTGAATCTTTTAGTCAACCAAATTTCAAACAGTCCTGTCTCAGCCTTAAGACTCAGCTCTACCCAGGCTGTACAACCAGGTGCTCTCAAATGTATGGGTCCCTTATATGGATTGTTAGAGCCAGAATAGCCTTAGAGACCATCTGGTCTAAGCCCTTTGATTTGAATCCTGATTTGTGGAGCCCCGGTCCTCTAGCTAACACTGATCCTTGTCCTTGGACGAGTCCCTCTCCCTCTCTTGGCCTCAGTTTCCATGCTTGGAAAGAGAAAGGGGCATACAACTAACAAAATAGTAGGAAAGAGAGACACAGACAAGACAATTGAATTATTACTTTGCTAAACTCAATACACATTTACAATTTCTAATGGTTTCATAGGCAATCCTTTTTTTTGCCCTTGGCATGCTGAAATGTCTCTGCTTCCTGATGACCGTTAAGCTAAAACAACAAAGGCTATTTTTTTAATCACAGAAGAAAAGAAAGTTAGAGAGAGAGCAGATAACTAGCTTCCCATCTAACTCTCAAATTCTATCATTTTCTATCATCAGTTTAGCATTGTGGGCAGAGAAAAGAAGGCAATCACTCCATAAAATCAGGAGGTGTATTAAAAAAAGGACTTTAATCATGGCAGGAAAAAAAATCCAATTTCCTTCTTAAGCATAGTGAAGGCTCCTTAGAGACACTGCAAATCATTTCTTAGCCAAGTGGTCATTTTGACAAATGGCCCTAAAATACAGGCACTTTGTGGTTGATAGTCTGAAATTGACACTATGAAGAGCTGGAGCCCTTCTGATTGAAATAGCCAATTAGGCAGAGTTTGCTGTGACTCAGTTCCCCACTGGTCTATGATTTGAAACTTTAAAAAGATGTAGTATAGCAAGTTTAAACTCTGGAAATTAAGTTTTTTTTTTTCCATGGTAAAAATCAGGCTGTTTTAACTTTTAAGTCCTTTGGGGTGTGCATTTCAAAGATGAATGTACCTGTGTTTGTTAAGCAATGCAAATTATGTGGGTGTGATAAAGATGTTGAGTTATTGGTAAACAAACATGATTTAGTTTGTCTTAATCCGTATTCCCTACTTGACTCAAAGTCTGCCTCCCAACCAGCAGATTCATAATGAATGAAGGAGATGTGCAAAACCTGCTCCAATTCATTCCTAATTGGTTCATTCCTTACATTTCATAAACATTCTGGGCAGCGTTACATACCATAAAAGTTGATGCCAACTATTTCCTCTGTACTTAAAGTAAGTAGTAATGCAGTTTGACAGAAAGTTAAAATGGAAATTGAAAAGTACAGATGCAGGTCTGAACTTGCAGCCCCAGTGGAGTAGAAAAAGTAACGGCATCAGACCCGGAGGACTTTGCAAGTTTGAATCACAGCTTGGCCACTAATTCTCACGACCTTGGCTTTGGGCAAGTCTGGTCCTTTCTCTCGGTCTCATCCCTCTCATCTACAAAGTGAAGATGGTTAGAACTTCCTTCTCTTGGTATCCCTTGTGCCTCACATAACACCTGGCATGTAGTAGGTGTTTAATAAATGCTTGTTAATTGATTGAGTTGAATGCTAACTAAATCCTATGCTTTTATCTTGATGGCATGGTTGTAGTTTTTTAAGCTCATGACAAGGGGATAGCTAGCTGGCGTCATTGATTTCATCCTTTTCAAAAGCCTCCAATGTACCCTGCTACCTCTCAGATGACCTTAGGGTCCTTTCCACCTTGAGATCAACGATGGCATTATTCCATTCAGCCTTGTATCACAAATAATCCTGTGTATTTTCTACCTCCCACTGTTGTTCCCTTGGACACGGAGATCCTGCTTCATTTCAGCTTTGTATCCCTGGTGGTTGGCAGAGGATTTTGCATACAGTAGGTAGTTCAAAACTTATTTTTGAATTTAACTGGGAATGGTGCATTCAGACTTAACTTCCAAAGTCTCATTACATTAGGCCCCTAGACTTTGAAGCTCAGTGAATTGAGTTAGACATTTGAAGTTTTCTGGTTGTTGGACGTGTGACATATTCAAGCAAAATACACATTTGACATTTGCAAATATCTTGGGAATTTTATTTCCACAAGAACATACAAGATGTAATGAAAGTGTGATGAAATCTAAATGAAAAATAAACATATTAGAATTTATATATCCGGATGTGGGTTAACCTTCAAAGCTATCCCCTCAGGAGGGTAACCATTTATTGCAAGGGTAGCATCCTCTGCCAGGGCCACTCACCCAACTCACAACTGCTCCCCTCAGAGCTATAGAGCTGTGCTTTCTAATACTTTTGCTCACTAAATTCCCCAAATCATTATCTCCTCCAAATCAATCAATCAGATTTTACAAAAGGGTATTCACTGAGAAAATATAACCAAAACAGTAGTCGTAAAAATAGCCCACCCAAACTGAGGAGTTGGGGTAAGTGCGCTCTCACCTTGTGTGTACACAAAGTCCTTGGGGAGAGTGGGCTCAATCTGGAAGTGCAGAAGTTGCCAGGCACATAGATACAGGACATGGGAGGCTGAGAGGGCACCCCTGGCAGTCAGTTTCTTCTTTCATTTTCTTCCTCACCAAATTCATTCTGGGTATGATACCAGCATACCATGATACCAGGGTGAGTTGCCCCTTTGTTCAGCCACTCTAGCTTCCAGCAGGGCTCAGTATTTCAGCTCTTGGGTCAACCTATTGCTGAGCTTGGCCAAGTAGGTCACTTAGCTGCTGCTCTGCCTTCTTACTGGACTAAGCTGCTGCTGCTACTGGAATCCCTCTGATGACTCCCTCAGGCTCACCCACTACTTGGGCACCCCTATCTCAGGATACTCATTCACCTAAGATTGGGAAAGTTTAAACCTAGGAGAAACTGAGGCACAATTAGGCTGGGTGAGAGGAAGCAGGCAAAGCTGAAAGCCTAAAAGTAATCCTCCCCTCTTGAAAATCTCCAGATAAGCTTTGCCAGAGAGGTTCTGGGGGGCCAAGACTGTCCCTTTGGTATAGCCCCAGAATTGCAGCTCAGCCTCCAATTGAAAGACTGGTCACCACAGAAGAGGCATCTAGGAAGCACAATGCATAGATCACTGGATTTAGAGTTAGGAAGATGTGGATTGGAGTGAGCGTCAACAAGCCATTTGCTCCCCTAGTAGATAGCATCTGTCTATTTAGGATCTCTTCTTGAGAATGACCTTCAGAGCTAGCTTATGAGCCATGCAAATAAAGCAGGTTCATTGCTTCTTTATCTCGTCTCCTTTTTTAGCCTCCAATGGGATGACTCAGAGGGATTTCCCACCTCATTCAGCAAACCGGACTTGGAATTCCTTTGGGCTGTCTTTAGAGACCCAGTCCACCTAGACGGTTTGCAACTTTGCTTATGATTCCACACACTAGAACATAGACATCTCCTCATTGTCACACTTTGTAAGTAGTAGCACAAAAAGTCAGTGTCTGAAAAGGTTTCAACAGACCAAAATAATGGATTGATTCAATAATAGGACATTTAATTGGGGGAAAATAGGCTTCTGGGCTCTGGACCCCTAAGATACCCCAGAAATCATTGAATTCAACTACCTCAAGTGATACAGGAGGACTCTCAGGTGACGGAACAGGTAGAGATGAGTCTAAGGTCATGTAAGATCTACCATTGACTAAGAATAGAACCAGGATTGAACCCAGTACCTCAGACCCCAAATTTAGTGCTGCTCTGCTCCAACACACTGAGGCTCTAAATAACAGCTGGACCAGGTTGTAGGAAGCTTAGTTAGAAAATGTTTTGAGTAAAAAAGATCTAGGATTTTCTAGGTCATGTGATCAACAAACCAGAGGACTAGACATTTTCTCTGATCCCCTCAAGGTTGCTAACCTCTGTAAAACAAATTGTGCACCAAAGATGAAACAACTTCAACTGTCTCCATGATTTAGGACACTCAGAATCTAAAAGAAGGTTAAAAAACCCAAAGCAAACCAAGCTATCCAATGATGCCTGCTCTGAGCTCACTCAGCTTTTCTTTCCTACTTCTCATGCCATTGACAGTGAGGCTGCACTGGTTGACCCAAGGATATGACATACAGGCTTGTAACCAAACCCAAGCTCATATCCCACCCCCCCCCCACACACACACACACATCATTCCAATGGGGTGGAGATGCCAACTCCAGGCTGGGGAAGTTTGTTTGGGCCATGACAGGCAGCCAGTGCCAGTGCTGTGGCAGCTCTTTGGGGCAGGAACTCTCTGGGGCCACACAGCCAATGCTTCAGCAGGCAGCATTCTGTGCTGCAAGATTCTCTCTGCAGGAGAGCCAGAAACAAAGGGAAAGGGATGTATCCCTTTGCCATGTATCCAGGCTTGAAATAGAACTCAACATCACACTTTACCTCAGAGACCCTAACTACAGAAATCAATCCTGGAGCACCGGCATGGGCAGCATTCTGAACTTCCAGTGCCAGGCCAGAGAACTGAATAGAAGGAATGGGAAAAGACACTGGAATATGCCACCATGTGTGAATGGGGGTGAAGGTGGGATGTGGGGCATTTCAATAAGCCTATGGGGAAAAGCTCAGCATCTAGCTGGGGTCAGTTGGGTACCTCCCCCTCAAAAAAAGTCACTTGGGGCAGAGACCTAGGCTGGTGAAGCATCAATTTCCTAGCATGGGAGGATGCTGAGAGGCTTTGAGATACAGTTCCAAAGGAAATCACCACCAGAGAGGAGGTAGTCAGAAATTGAACAATAGGGGAAAATAAGAGTGAAAAAAGACTGAAAGTACCAAAGATTTCAGGAAGAAGAAAACTCAAACTTTGAACATAAACAGATAAATCAACTGGAAAAATATTAACAGCAGAAGGAAATATGGCCTCCAGATCCAGTATATGAGATCAGGCATTTATGAATAAATGTGGCAACACAAAGGAAAATGATCCAACACTTTATGAGACAGGGGACCCTGTGGAATTTGAAGGAAACATGGAATTATAACACACTGTTCCTGAGAGGTTTAAAAGAAAAATGGAAATTAAGAGAGCAGAAGTTATGGCTTGCACAGCAAAAATAATGGGCAGAGTAGAACAACGGGAGTCTATGAGGGCAAGTCTCACCAAAGAAACAGAAGAGAGAACAATAGATGGGGAATGCAAATACATGGAAATGGAAGACAATCTAGAAGAAGAGAAACAAAAACGGTAACATTAAAAGAAAACGTGCTCACTAGGCAAGCAAAGACAGGTTGCATGGAGTCAACCTAAAGATCATAGGTCTCCAGAAGAACATTACAGAACAAAAAAACTTAACACCATAATGCAAGAAACAATACAACAGAACTACCCAGAACTTCTGAACATAGAAAATGAAATACCAATTGAGATAAATAAATAAATAAATCTCCTCCACAAAAATAGACTGCCAATTCCAAGACACAAGCATTAAGTGTAATAATTCAATTCAAAAAATAAAAGTTCTTCAAGCCATCAGGGAAAAGATCTTATAATACAAAGGAAAAGAAGTTAGATAGCACAAGACTAATCTGCACCCACCAGAAAATGCAGGAGGGAAACAATGTGTTCTGAAGAGCAGTGGAGCTCAAGATGCAGCCCAGGGTGACCTATCCTACAAATCTGAGCTTAACCATAGATGAAATAATAAAGAGGTTTTTGAATCATTCTTAAAAAGAAAACCAGACCTAGAGATTATTTATTTCTAGAACACCACAGACAACAGAAATGCAGCAGAGATGTATGAATGCAGCAGCCAATGACAGCAACAGGGTGACAAAAAGACCACTAAGACATACAAAGAGACAAGGTAACAGTGGAAGTCGGGTAAAGGTAACAGCAAACAGGCAAGCCTGGAGCTTTGTGGACAGAACCTGGTGACACCAGGTCTACAAATGAGTCAAAGTTTTCTTGTAAGACTACATTATAAAATAGGAGGGTCCATAGGAGAGGAGAAAGGGAGAAGGCAACAGAGGTGAATATGTGATGTATAAGGGTCAAACTGAGGGCTGGCAATGAGGGGAAGGGAACCCCTTTGGTCTCAGGAAGAGAAGAGCCTGCAGGGAGTGGGTGAGAAAGAGGGGAGAAGAACTGAAAAGGGGGGAAGGATGGCAGCATTGCTCACATAGTGGGAGAGGGTTCCACTGATAAATGCTGCTATATATGAAGAGAGATGTTCTGTGAAGGGAGATGAGGACTTTGTGCTGGGTGTGTTCTGAGGGATTTAGTACTTTGGAAGACCTCATGTCCTACCTTGGGAGAGGGAAGTTGGAACTCCTGGCAACTGGCACCTGGGAGGTTGGAAGGGCATGGAACCAGGGAAAAGATTTTGAGGCAGATAAGGAAAAGAAAGTAACAAGAAAGAGAGTATAGATCAATGGTGGATTACATAATCAGGGATATGGAAAAGGGGGATTCTTGTCATGGGACATTGTCCCCTCTGGAACCTGAAGAAATTGGCTTTGTTCTGGGAGTGAGGCACAATAGAAGAAGGAAACTCATGGGCCAAACCCTATAAGACAGTGGCAGAAACTGCTTAGAGATTCTAGAATGGAGACCTTGAAAGTTTTGATTCCGTGAAGAATACAAAGAATAGGGAGACACTAGATAATTAGAGGGGTTGTGAACTAGACAATGAGGATCTACAAGAGACAGAAAGAGATGATGGATAATGAAAAGAGGGAGAGAAATCCTCTCTGAAAAGGGGTACAAAATGAAATTTTAAAAGCCAATGAACAGGACCAGTTGAACGAGAGGAAAAGGAGAATCTACTTGACTGAGAGGGGGAAAAGGAGTGTAAGAATTAAATAACCAGATAAAAGCAGAAAAGAAAAGGAACTAATAAGCAAAACCCTAAAAGAAAAGGGGTAATTAATGGGAGTTGGTGATCAGAGGTAAGAGGAAGAGACTTATTGGGAATAAGGCCACCTTTTAAAAAGAGCAGTCTAATAAACTGAAGGAATATAGTGCTGTGTTTACAGCAGAAGAGAGAAAAAAATCATAACTTTAAAAATGTTTAGAACAAATGGAGAAAAACATAAACCTAACTCTGATAAATTCAAATATCAATGGATTAAACAATCCAACAAAATAAAAAAGAGCAACA
>NW_023494489.1:0-11644 GCF_011100635.1 Trichosurus vulpecula | reverse complement strand
GGCCAGGTGGCTCAGACAATGGCAGGTCATGTCTGAGAAGAAAGACTCTGGCTACAAAGGAAGAAAAATTCTTCTTGCTGTCCAAAGGCCTCATCAGATATTGACTCAAGGCCCAGATGTGGCCATGCTAGATGAGCGACCAGAAGGAAAAGGAATCCATGAGAGTAACATTGAGAGCAAAGCAATCAGGAGATAAGCAACTGTTAGAGAAATTTGGCTCCGATTGGGACCACCAAGGGGATGCTCCCTTATGTTGCCTTTTCCCTTCACGTCCTCCCAAATAAGAGTGCTGAAAATTTTTAAAAATAATAAACCTAAATACGACTCAATAACATTAATACCTGTTAGGATTTAGATTATTTGCCAAGTGGTTTCTATACAATAGATTATTTTATTGGAGCTTCACAAGAACTCTAGGAGGAGGTACTATTATGATCCCCATTTTACAGACGAAGAAACTGAGACTGAAAGAGGTCCACTGGTTTGCCTAGAACCACAAAGCTGGTGTCTGAGACAGGGTTCAAACCTAGGTCTGTCTAGCTTTGGCTGCACTGTGACTAGAACGGGAGAGAGAAACAGCTAGAATGACCGATAGACTCATGAATGTCATGCCTCCCTAGGTGCATCTCCCTTACCTATCTTGATCATGACAGCAACATTCAAAAGGTGTCTGGGCCCTATTGATGATGCATTAAAAAAAAAGATACTAGCTGCCTTTGCCTTCATGAGTATGGAATATTAGCATCCCACCTAGTGCTGCTCCCCAGACAATTCTGGATAGGGCCAGGATTTCCTGGCCTTGTCTCCGTCAGGGACCAGAAGAGACCATTGAGAGATTGAGTGGCTGGCAGAACTTGCTGGCACAGGCACCCTTGGATCCCGTCTTGTCCCTTCGATGCTTTGTTTCTTAGCAATTACCCACCATAGAGTTCTGCTTAAGTAGTGGGCAGTTCTGATTCAATTCCTTGAGACCTAGAACTGGATTGATCTGTTGCTTTCTTGAGATGCAGCAGCATATTAAAACATTTTAATTTTCATTTTGCATGTTTTTTCCTGTCTATTTTATGGTGAAGATTTAATAAAAATGACCAGACCTGGAATCAGAAAGACCTGGGTTCAAGTCTCAAATCTGACAGTACCACATGCCTTTGGATGAGTCACTTCTCTTGAAGCTTCAGAGTCCACCTTGGTTAAGTGGGAACAGAAATCCGCATACTGAAGAAAGTGAGTCTCAGTGATGCCATCTGAACTGCCTGGAATCTCACAGCTAGACACTCTTAGTCTAGGACTCAAATCCTGGCCTTTTGACTGACTTCAAGACCTACCTGTATGCTGTGTCTTGTAATTCCACCATCATATTCTCTTTGGCCAAGAATGGGGAGTCCCTCATTTCCTTTCCTCCTTATACGAAGGGAGCACAAGCATCTTTGACACATCCTTAGGTGGGCGCACAGTTTTCCTGAAGTCGTGTGCTCCAGGAAGTGCAGATGCCTCACCACCTCATTATTGTCAATAACAGCTCCTCACATTTATCTACCGCTTTGCAATTCACAAAATGCAGGAGAAATATACATCACCCTCAATTAACAGATGAAGAAACTGAGTCTCAGAGAGGTAAAATGATCTCCCCCAAACCACAGAGAAAATAAGTGTTGGAACAGGATTTAAACCCAGATCTCTCTAATGCCAAGTCCAGTAATCTTTTCAAATCGCTGATGTGTAGTGTCTTTACACGTTACAAAAGCTTTCATATGTCCAAAAACTGTTACTTAAGAATACAAAATGATAGTAGTTTAGTCTAAATCTGCTTCTGCAGGAACAGAACCAGGGCTGTACGTTCCTTAAGTCTAATTCTGTAGGGCTTACTGATAATAAACAAGCAACAGTACCCACAACAAGGAAATGAAGTCACGTGCCAATCAGCTCTGCCCAGCCACTCAGTTTCTCCACGCTGTTCTGGTCTCTTTGCGATGTACAGCAGCTCAGGTTGTAGCACCTGGAAATCTTAGCTCGGTCTGGAACTACAGCCTAGGTCTGAGCATCAGCAGTAGGTGGGAATAGCGACATTTTCCACTCAGGAGGGTGAAGGGAGCTAGGGCATTTTTCAAAAGCACCAATAGTGCCCGAGTACCTTTTGAAAACACCCATCATGAACGAGTTGCCCATATTTTTCTGAGCCAAGTGGTCCTGCCAAGTTCAGTGGGTATTTACTTATTGGAGGGCAAATTCAGAACATGAATCCCAAACAAAATATTATCCTTCATTACTAAGCCAATGATAATATATGCTAAGAAGCAACATCTCATAGCAAACTGGAAATTACCTGGGCCTCTCATACTTGTCTGTTTCCTACTATATGTCTGTCCACTAATTACAATAGAGTTCTAAGGATTGAATAAAAACATATATGAACCACTTTTCAAATTTATGTAGCTACAAGCTACTGGTAAGTTTATATTTGTGAGAAATCAGCACTTTGGAATTTTTGCAGAATTCTTCTTTTTATCAGTTATTTTGCATGAGAAAAATGGCTCTCTCTAGCTAGTGAAAAGAAGTGGCCTAAGGCCCTAAGCCATATACCAGTCAGGATGGAGCATTCTTAGGGCAAGAAGGAAAGGTAACAGATAGCCTGAGGGTACACATGGAAAGTTAAAGAAACAGTTCCTTAGCCTAGGCAACCTCTGGAGGATTTACCGCAACATACAAATAAGAATCATACAGGATGAGAGGGAGATGGGCCGTGAACTGCCCTGGTGGAGGGAGTATCACCACTGACCGGCTCATTAACACCCAAGTATTTCTGCCAGTGTCACTAGAATGGCAGTGAAGATCTGTAAAAATGTGAAATATACATAGATAAATCTTTTCCATTTAAGTCTTTGTCCATAAAAACATTCATTTCAATTAAGAAGAATTCCTCCCAGTTTTCATGGCCATGGGGATGTATAATTAGACGTAGCCAGAGGCTTTGCTTCTATGGGCAAAGAAAAATAGGTTTTAGATAATTATGAAGCTCATGCAGGCCCAGAGTCTCTTCCTCTTATTCACTGGGTTAAATATTTGTCTTGAGCCTGACCTAGCCAGACTGGCCATTTCCACGAATTAGGGTCATTGTGTTTCACTTGTTCAACATTCTGCTCACATTAGCTGTATATACATAGCCTAAGGTTATCAACATTTACCAAATGCTGTAAGAACCCATGCTTTTCTTCTCCTGGTCAATAACAGATTTTGCCCATGGGGAGGCAAAGGCTAGAAAGCTGGAGACAAGAGAGTGGACAGGCACAGGAAACAGAAAGGCCAGTCAAGTAGGGGTTGAGAGTGGGATTGTCCTTTTATGTTCCACCACCACAGGCCTGGAAGGGCAGAAAACCAGAGAGACAGTGGAACAGGCCTTTGTGCCTCCCATCCAAAAGGCCAGGATGAAGCTAATGATTGTGATCATTAAAACAGATCAGTTTCCATCAACTTCAAGGATAAAAGGGAGAATTAAATTAAATCTTTGAGACATCAGAAAAAGTAACTTGTATAAGAATAAAAAATAAGTATTGCTGCAGAATACCAAGCCATTCATTTTATTTATTGTCCAAAGCAGGCCAAGGTTGTTTTGGACCCAAGCAACTATTTTTTTTCTTTTTGTGATTGTTTCTTTAAAATATTAACAGCCCTAGTTTTTGGGGCTATCCTCATATGCTGTCAAACTTTTCTCAACTAGTCCCTATAAGGATTATTTGGTTTTTATGCAATAACTTGGATAAAACCCCCAAATCTAGGTCTGAAACCCCTACATCTTTACCCTCAGGCTTTATGGGATTCAGCCTGGTGCCCATGGTCCAATTTCCAGCCTTGGTTATTTATTCAAAACCACAAATCTGGGCGAGCAGTTTTATGTTGCTTTTTTCATTTCTTCCCCCCAGTGCCAAGAAGATTGGTTAAGGCAACAAAATCCAAATCGAGAGTCCTGTACCATAAACCCTTTCCTATGTAACATCTGTCAAATGAAGATGGTTTATTTGGCCTTGAGTGGCCTTGAAATTGTAGGTGTTCCTGTGTAAGTTAAATCATTTCTGTAAGCTAGCTCTGAGAAAGAAATTATTTATGTTGGGCGAACTATCTTCAATAAATTGAATAAAGAGAGAGACAGAGAGATGACAGAGACAATGACAGAGACAGAGAGACAAGAGAATGTTAAGAGAGATTTCCTTGTTGATTTATATTAGTATAGATAGGAAATGCCCAAAGGTCCTGCCATATTTCCCTGACACTTCATGGATATATTATTGTGGCTAACACTTTCTCTGCCCCATTACATTACCTCCTAATAGGAACAACCTAAGTAGATAAGGCACTTGGGGTTTCTTGTGAGGGCCAAAATACTCATTTGGATCACAGATCTCTCAATACAAAAGTCATCTTTATTAGTGAGAACACTGGTTAGAGTTTGTGCACCAAGACAACTCCACCAGAGGTTGTTGTGACCTTTGACCCAATACATTTCTTCTTAACTTCCTGCCCATCTGGAGAACAATTAAAAGAGGGTTATGTGCATAGTAGGCACTCAGTCAGTGCTATAGATTGCTTGAATAAAGCTGACCTCTAATAAAGTTGTGAATCTGCTGACTGATTTGTCAGTTTGGGATAAACACATTATGACAGCAGAGGAGAAGAAAGGTGTCACCCTAAAATATGTTAGGGTATGAAGTTCTTATGTTTCATATTAACTATGATCAATCTATTGCCTTCAATAATATCACTGAAATTTCCATTAAGAAACCTCAGGTCTGAATCCATGGCATCAGAATGACGAACATGAACAAGAGATGAGCTCGCACAAGGAGAAGATACATATCTAAAGACTTTCCCTGACTACTCTTAAAAATGATTAGAAATAGCTAGCTTACTTTTGTGTCCATTCTCCCTCTGTGATGTCATGGGTTGTTAGGCAACCGCCAAGGGTTGACAAGGAGACGCTTCTGAATGTCTGGCTAGTATGAATTGGGGGCTTGAGCCTAGCTCTGCCTAGCAGAGAGCAGACGTGGGCAGGGAGAAGGCCAGGAGCCCTTATTCCTCGTCCATCAGCCAAAGTGGGAGACACCATGGATCCTGATCCCTGGGAATCATCAGCTGCCTCCCGTTTAGTGCTCCTGGCATACTACTTGCTCCAGATGCTTCGGGCGAAACTCAAGGTCTTACTGCTATGTATCGCTGTGACCGTGACTCACCTGGCCTCCCTGTATCTCAGTGTCATGGGAGATTTTTTCCATCTCTTATGGCATAGAAGGCTACAGGCAGGCAGACAGATGATCCATTTACTGTCCCAGAAGTTCCCAGGGAACGAATTCATTCCCACATATGAGGCTCTGTCCCTGTGTGTTACAAGGACTTGGCACCTCCGTGTCCTTTGTCTGGTGCTCAACTCAGCCCAGAGGAATGCCCGGAGGCTGCTGAATCACCTGAGAAATGAGCTAGGCAAGGCTTTATATCATGCAGCTCAGTGGACTCGTTATAGCCTAGCCATTGCCCGCCAGAATACCTATCAGGTCATCTTGAGGGCTGTCATCCTTCAGCTCTTCTCTACTCTGTTTTTGGGCTGCTCAGAGAGGCTCTGGATAGCCATCTCTCAAGGAATAGAGACTGCAAGGGCTTTCCACTTTATAGAGTGCTCCTCACAACAAAATCCTGGCTGCAGATCCATCAAAGAGATGGACAAAGCCCCCGTTTATGCTTGCCTTGGCAACCATGCTCATCTGAATCAGCACTTCTGGAGGCCCAACCTGTCCAGTCTTTGTGGACATTCCTCCACTCATCATATCCCAGCACCAACCACCAGCACGGGGCTAGGCAAATACCATTTTTTTACTCCAGGCGTACCTCTCAACACCACTAGGTTCCATGACAGCGAGGAGAAGATGGAGAAACAAACAAAGAAGAAGAATGAGGATGAAAAGGAGAAGAAGGAGAAGAATAAGAAAAAGAAAGAAAAGAAAATAGAAGAGACGGGAGGAGAGAAGGAAATCAAGGAGGAGAAAAGAGGGAAAGAGAAGGTAGAAAAGGAGGAGGAGAGGAAGGAGAAGAAGGTGGAAGAGAAGGAGGGAGAGGAAGTGAAAGAGGAAGTGAAAGTAGAAGAGAAGATAGAATTGAAAGAGGAGAAGGCAGAAAAGGAGGAGGAGGACAAGAAGGATGTGGAAGAGAAAGAAATAGAAAACAAGGGGGAAGAGAAGGAGCAAAAGGCAGGAGAGATGGAGGAGAAGGCAGGAGAGAAATGGAAGAAAGAGGAGGAGGAGGACAAGGACGAGGAGGACGAGGAGGAAGAGGACGAGGAGGACAAGGAGGAAGAGGACGAGGAGGACGAGAAGGAGGAGGAGGAGGAGGAGGAGGAGGAGGAGGAGGAGGACGACGAGGAGGACAAGGAGGAAGAGGACGAGGAGGACGAGGAGGACGAGGAGGACGAGGAGAAGGAGGAGGAGGAGGAGGAGGAGGAGGAGGAGGAGGAGGAGGACGAGGAGGACGAGGAGAAGGAGGAGGAGGAGGAGGAGGAGGAGGAGGAGGAGGAGGAGGAGGACAAGGACGAGGAGGACAAGGACAAGGAGGAGGAGGAAGCAGAAGCAGAGAAGGAGGAAAGGAAAACTTCAGTTGTACGGCAGGACCTGGCTGGACAGATGAAAATTCTCTGTGAATTCATCATCTCCTTTGTTTACCTGTATGCCTTGTGCCTCTTAGTGCAATAAAGTAAACCAGTAGCAAAATTACTCAGTCCCAGTGGTGTTTTTTTTTTTTGTCCCTGGGGAGGGAAGAGGTCTAGTATTTCTTAGATTAGGGGAATTCAAACTATTTCTAGCTTACACACTAACTCCAGAACTTTTGAAATCCTTCCCAATGAATGCTCTTTTCCAAAGAAATACTACATACCAAGAAGTTCAGGGTGCCAAAGAACAGTTTCTGCGGCCTTAAGATTTGTTAGGCAGTCAGGGGATCAACAAACATGTCTTAAATGCCTGCTTTGTACTAGGCACTGGACCACCCAGAAGGGTAGAAACAGTCCCTGCCCTCAAGGAACTTAAATTCTAATGAGATTTGTAACTGACATTATCCTGAGCCCTGCCTGCTGTACAAGGGGCAGGCCAATGAGAAAAGACACTGTTTTGCAGCGAGCATCTCTATTTTATAGTTTGAGATGGGAGAGAAAAGGTGGCCCAAATCGTGGACACAAAGACATGATTTGAGATGCAGTCTTCTTTCCTGGAGCAGAATTTGGTCCTTGCAAGGTCCCTGTGCACCAGCCAGTCACAGCAGAAGCCAGCTTATCAGTCTGCCCCTATTCCCTTTATTTTCTCTTGCCCCCTAGGGCGCTTTGTTCCCACCTGCCACATCCAGCTAGTGAGGGTCTGAGACAAAATTTGAACTCAGGGCTTTCTGATTCCACTGTACTGCCTAACTATATGTGAGTAAAGAGGCTAGGAGAATAGACAGCTTAGAGTCAGCCTGAAACCCAGAGCCAAAAATATATGTGGGGACACAAACAAATTAAATGAGCCTGTATCTAAAAAATCCAGACACTTTTTTTAAACAGGGTTTACAGATTGCAGATAGGCTATATTTGAATAATGAGGCTTTTAAAACACAAAGGCTCAACAGTAACTGTTTCATGATGAAACCTGATCAATGATACCATTCTGGGAAATGAGGATGCTGGAAAGGCTGGAGGACATCTGTGATTACAGTTGCCTCATATCACTTACAGGGGCTCGAGCAATTCTCAATTTCCAGAAAAGAAAATGCAACGTCTATCAAAACAAGGAGGCGGGAAGTGAAACACAGTCATTTTCTGTCTCCCCAAAGTACAAATGCCACAAGTTTCTAGTTGGCAGCCAAAGAGAATTCTTGATAATGGGGAAATGTGGGGTGAGATATTACAAGTTGGGGTGGTGGGTGACGGGCGCACTACCTGCAAAAAAGCCTCCTGCTTTGGGGTGCATGCTCTTTTGGGTCCCTAAAACTAAAAGTGACCAGAGTGTGATGCCCTCATTAATATCCACAATGGCTGATACTCTGATACCACCTTACGCCTTACAAATCACATATCTCTTGATGCAAAGATCGAGCAGAATCCAACCAATGCAAGGAAGGAACCACCAGAATCATCCATCTTAGCTGAGAAATGGGCACCCATGCTGTCTCTCCAGTGAGGGGAGCCCTCCCGCCTTTCTGAGACAGCTTTGGGATGGTAATTCTTGCATTCAAACATAAGACTGAACATTTATTGCCATCATATGATGCAGCCCAACCACCCGGCTGGCAAGTCACGCTAACTGGGAATGCCTGACTGGAGTTTCATCTGCATTCTTCATTTCCCCACTCTTTCAACACTTTTGACCAGTAGAACCATTTTTTAAAAAGTGAACGTTCAAACTGTTGTTTACATGTAATTGAGAACAAAATAAGATAAAAATTCAATGTAAAAAAAGAAAAGAAACCAGCAGAACCCCCGTGGCTGAGAACCGATTCCAAAGGCCTTCCGATTTCCAAACATGCTTGCTAATTAGAGGACCTCTTCTTCTGGCCTTTCGTGAGCTACTGCCTTCCTACGTACCTCTTCCTATTGGGTTCCCACTGTGGGTAAGGGAGGGCTCTCTCCTCCTCCGTTCTCACCGTTACTGAACAGAACAACAGGACTGTGGCTAAGCCTCGAGTGGAATGGGAACTGGCCAGCCTAGACAGCTGCCAGTTGTTCATTTTCTGTGCTCCTGCTCCACCAAAAGGGCTTCGATCATTTCTCTCATGATTACTGTCGTCATCAGTGACGTTAAACTGGCACAGAAATGGGGGCTGCTAAACCATTCGCAGGGATCCCTGGGGGTGGATATCGACTTGGCTTGCAAAGGTGACGTCATCTATGTTTTTATTGCTTTCTTCTTTTGTTCAGCATTTCCCAATGACATTTGAATCTGGTTCAGTTGCACCCAGGAGTGTTGTGGGCAGCATGCTACATTTGACCCCTCTGATCATCACCATCATAGCTGGCATTTATAAAGCACGTTAAGGTTTGCTAAGCACTTTACAATTATTATCTTGTTTTACCATCACAACACTGCTGGGAGGTAGGGGCTATTGTGATCTCCATTTTACAGATGAGGAAACTGAGGCAGACAGAGGTTTGATGATTCAATCTTCCCAAGGGGCCTTGTCAGAGTTCTCCAGGGCTGTAGGGGATAAATGGCTCAGACCACCTTTATGGGGCGAGGCAGGTCTCTTGGGCCTCAAGACCCATCATTTGTACAAGTGGGAAAAATGGACTAGGACGCACAGACACAAACACACATGCACAGAGAGGTGCGCACTAACCACACTCACATCCAGCCACAAACAGGCACACGTTCACAAATGCACATTCACTCATGACCACAGATGGACAGACACACACCCATACACATTCACATACAGAAACGTACACATGCACAATCACAGATAGGCAGACACACACACTCAAACACATACACAGCCACAGAAAGACCCACATGCACAACACACACACACACACACACACACACACACACACACACACACAAAAGACATACTCACGACCAAAGATGGGCAGAGAGACAAAGAGGGCCCTTTACGGGCAGATGCACACAGAACCACAGATGGGCAGACACATAACCACACACACAAATACACTATCCACTGAAGGGCACACACAGAGCCATAGGGAAAAACACAAACACATTCACTCCCATTACTGGGCAGCCATCAGGGCCACTGATTTACAAATATATACACATATACACAATGACAGATTGGCAAACACACCCACACTCAGAAAGAGAACCACATATAAGCACATACACAAACACAACACACACTCACAACCATAGATTGGTAGACACAAAACAACACACACACATAAGCACTGAAGGGCCAACATACACAATACAACAAAAGAAACAAATTCATTCCCATTAGTGGGCAGGGATACACTTGGCCATTGATGGAAAGATGTATACACATACACACAACCTCAGATTGGCAAACACACACCCACACTCACAAACACAGGCACTAAAGGCACACAAGCACAAACACACACACAACACACACTTATTATCATCGCAGATGGGCATACAGACAAAGAGGGCCACTGACAGGCAGGCACAAACACAAAATTCCAGAAGGACAGAGATAAAACCACACACAGGGAAGCACTGAAGGTCACATAGACACACACAGACACACAGCACATTCACAAATACAGCTAGGCAGACAGACAGAGGGCCACTGACAGGCAGACACAAAACAATACTCACATATGCACCGCCACTAAAGGGCACACGCACAAACACACACATAAAACACACAAATCCAATTCCCATAGCCTGGCCACTGACAGACAGGTATATACACACAGTCACAGGCTGTTGGACATCCTCACATCCACATACACACAACCAGAGATGTACCCACACATACATACACACCTTCACAACCATAGACTGGCAGACACATACACCCAGAGTCACTGATGGGCAGACACACACATACACACAAAGCCAAAGACAGGTACATACACACAATGACAACAACAACAATAACACAAAGGCACACACAAACACACTCATATAAATGACCATACGTGGGCAGATACACACATGACCATGGATAGAAACACTCATACTTAACACGTACCCACATTCACATCCACACACATCCACAGACAAACACACATACATTCACAACCGTAGATGGACAGCCACACAACAACAACAACAAGAAACACACTTATATAAATGGCCATAGATGCATGACCATGGAGAGACACCCACATTCACATTCACACTTACACACACTCACACACATACAAAGCCACAGACAGGCAAATGCACATACAACATACATTTACAACCATAGATGGCTACACACACATGGCCACTGACAAGCAAACACACACATATACAGAGCCACAGATGGGCTGAAACACAGATAGGCGCACATGCGCACACATCAACATTCATAACCACGGATGGATAGACTCACACACAGCCACAGATGGGCAGACCCATACCCACACCCACATTCACACACAACCACAGTCAGGCAGATAGACATACTCAAGCATCTAGGTATAACAGGCCAGAATGCCACAAGTCCACAGCCAAAATTAGAAAGCAATACACAAAACCACATTCAAGGAAAAGCAGCCAGACCAGGAGAGAGGAATCAGCCACCATGGACAATCACATCTAAATGAAACCACAGCCATGGAGACAGACAGGAACCACAGAGGCAGCCACACATGAACAAACACACAGCCATAAACACAATAATACACAGCCACAAACACACAGCCAGTCACAGAAACGGAGCTTCATAGGGACACAGCCAGTCACAGACAGAGACAGATCCACATAACCCAAATCCTGCCAGAGTCGCAGGCACAGACCAATGCTAACCCCTAGGCAATGGTGGGCCAGTCTCCTTTGCCATGGATGCCCTCCAAGGTTCTGTCTGGAGCTCTCCTCCCTCATAGCAATGGTTTTTAACCTAGAGTACACAGACCTCTTTGGGGTTCATGGACACATTTCAGGGGAGGGCTGTAAACTCTGACAAGATCAAAATTATATAACCTCCAATGGAAAATTAGCATCTCCTT
>NW_023494488.1:0-11657 GCF_011100635.1 Trichosurus vulpecula | reverse complement strand
CTGTGATATTTCCAAATTTATTTCGACTTTTGAATGTACATCTTCAGTAAGATAAAGACAGAAAATCAGAACTTCTAACTTTTATTTTCACAAGTGAGTGACAGGCAAGATTATATCTCTGGGTTATTTGGTCTTTGCACCTATCAATAATGATTGTATTAATATTTCCAATTTGTAAAGAGTGATTTTTCAAGCAGTCCAACTTTTGTATTTATTAATTTCTTCCTTTAATTTTTTGATTTGTATTTAGTTCTTCATGTAGCAATTCAAAAAAGAAGTAATACAATGATGAAAATACATACTGAGAATGAGTAAAAAAGATAATAATTGAAAAAAAGGAAAAGTTTTTTTTTTTTTTTAGTGTTGTGGAATAGTATTATTTCATGGATTCCATTGGCAGTATGGATAACTCTATGGATCCCTTCTCAGAATAATGTTTTTAAATACAAAAAATATAATCACAAGGGAGATTAATTCTATCAAAATAAATATATTTTTCCATCCACTTTCACACACACCCTGAAATCTATTCACAGTCTCCCTTGGGGTATTCAAGGATCCCAGGTTAAGAAACCTACTATAGAGAAAAGGACACTGGACTAGGAGTCAGAAGAGCTGCTTCCCAATTACTAGCTATCTGCATGAACTTGATCATGTCAGTGGCATTTTTAATGCTCAGTTTCCCCTGTCAGTTAGCCTCAACCTAGTGTAGCCCATCTGCTGAGACAATATTACTGGGGTACGATCCCTGTTCATGACACTTCTTGAAACCAGAGGTGAGAGTTAAGTGAATGGTGGACACCAACGGTGGATGAGCTGCTTGGAAAAGGGCTTGGCAAGCCCTCACACCAGAGGTTCTAGTCTAGGCCTCAAACCCATAGGTGAGTTAGGGGGTTGTTTACCCCAAGCATGTGAAGATATCCCTCGGCAGAATGGGTAGATGTGAACAATTTGTTCCAATGGGCATGAAGGCAGCTGAAGCAGTCACTGTGAAGCACTTAGAATTCAGTCAGATATTAAAAGTGCCAAGGTTGTCTACTGCGTCCTGGGCCATTGCCAGTCATCATGACTTTTGTCTTGCCACTGGACTTCAGTGACTCTGGAAGAGCAAGCAGGGCTGAAAACTTTGAGTAACTTTGCCTCATTTAAATCCAATTCACAAGCAAGTCAAGACATCATCCTGTGACATCATTGGTCATTTTTGAAAAAGAAGGACAAACAATGAAAACTCAGTTTCCCTACCTGTGCAATAAGGCAGAAAGCCTAGATGACTTTTTAGTCCCCGTTAAGCTCTAAATCAGTGATCCTTTTATTCTAGGTTTGGCTGATTCCTCTCTTTCTTTTATATCATACCTATTGATAGTTTCAAAAGAAGGGCTTTACATTAGAAGGGATCTATCCAAAGAGGAAAAGTACCAAGTAATTCTCCTCCTAAATTTCAATTGGGACAGCTATTAGGGACCACATTCACTGTGAAATGTACACCTGCAGTCAATTTAGTCTCTATCCTCTAACAACAAAGAATCTGGTCTAGACCCTCCTCTGAGCACTATCCCCCTTCCATCCTACCTTTTTAGTATTTGAGGAATGTTTCCAACTTATTTTCAATGGCTTTTAAATTGTTTAAGTTGCTCTTGCCATGTTCAAAATTTTATTATCTTGTGCTCTTAGTTCTTTGGCTTTTAGTTTTATGCCCATAGTGGCCTTTTAGTTGTTCGAGCTGGGTTTTACCTTTTGCTTTTAGTGCTTTTGTCCATAATTGCTTTTTAATATTTTAAGACTTTGTTGTTCTTATTTTTAATCTGTCTTGGAATGTTGTTGGGGCAAAGTGGCAATTTCTTAAATATGACTCCTGGCTTGGGTACAATGCCAGCAAGCCTCCTTGTAGGAGAGGAGGTGGGAGGGAACTTGAGTTCAAGGTCCAAATCTCTTATTAACTCTCAATTTGACCTCCAGAAAATAACAAAACCTTTCTAGTGCTCTGTTTTCTGATGCATGCAATGAAAATATTGAGTTGGACTTTCCTCTCTAGCTCTATGATTCACCTCTGTGCATGTAATGGAATATCTCCTAAGAGTCAATTAAGGTTATGCTTGTATGCTAAGAAAAAAATGGAAGATAGATTAAAGATATCTTTAGTCTAGGAAAGAGGAAACTTCGTTTCCCTTACCTGTATTACCTCCAGGTCAAGAATGTTGCTTTATTCTTTCCTATGGATCACAGGTTAGTACCATTGCAACATCCTGAAAATAGGAATTTGATCTGCATTCATCAATCTGTTTTTATTGTTGATAGATTTAATAGCATATATTTATAGAGAAGGAAGATTGACCAGATCAAGTTTTAATGGATATACAACCATAAAAAGAAAGAAAAACATTGGAGAAGGTGGCTATCAAGGAAGACTCTCCAAACTGGTCATGAGATCAAAATACAAGTTTGAGTTGTAATTAAAACTTGGAAATGCCAGAGAAAACAGAAGAGTCTCATTCTTTTCCTTTAAATGTGTTTATATAATGTAAAATTTGTATTCCATTATACAATATTTCTCTTGTGATTTAATATCACATATATTCATACCTTCCAAATCACAGAATTTCATTCTTATAGCAAGTCTCAATGGCTATCCAATCTAGCCCCATATCAGTAATATATTCTTCTCTACAATATAATTAACAAGTAGTCATGCAGCTTTTGTTTGAAATCCTCTGCTACCTCCTGCTACCTTGACAGCTCCTTGTGAAGTAGTTCATTGTTTCTACCATTAGACAGGACTTGAAGACTAAGGTAGAAAGCACTTTGAAGATGGACTTTGTCTTCGATAATTTATTCAGACTCATGAACTAAAAATATCAAGTGGTCAAAATTCTAGAACAATGCAAAAAAAAAGATATATAATAAAGAAAGACTTGAGGGTATGAATACCCTTTTAAGGACCCCAGAGAATGATCATATAGTTGTGACAGGGAATTTTAATCAGGAAAGAATGTGCATTGGAATTTCTGATGGCAAGTCTCCTCAGAAAGACAATACCTCCTCCAAATTATAACAAATCCACCTTATAAACATAAAAAGTCCAGATCCCTTTTGAAGGCTTCACACACAAACACACATGTGATTATGGGTATATACACACACATACACACCAATGCAGTCTACATGTAGGTACATACATGCATGTATGTACCTACATGTATCTATACACATATACACACATATATACAGGTATGCATTCACACATACATTTATATCTATACCTACCTCTCTCCCTTGCTGGGAGGATTGAGAGTAGAGAACTCCCAGAACCATCATGCTCCCTCCCAATCTGGATATTTCTTCTCTACCCCATTCTTCCTTTTGTATATCATCTCGTATTTGACTATAAGGTCTTTGGGTGCAGGGAATGTTTTGTCTTTTTAGTTTATCCAGCACTGAAGACAGTGTCTGACACATAGTAGATATTTCAGAAATGTTTATTGACTGACATATACATATATGATCTAAAAAAAGATTGGTTGTTGCTGCAAACCTCCCTAATCTATACTGTATAAACCTTCTCATGGTGTGGATTGGATTTCATTTGTTCATACGTACACATTTTGAGTCTGAACCTGAAGTGTGTTTCTTCCACTGAAATCAAGTACTTACCTCTTAAATCCCAATGTAAATCTAGAGGTTCAGGAATGCTCACTATAATTGCCTACCTGAGGTAAAGTTTTTACCCATATAAAAGTTGTTTTGTTTCAGTCTGAATCTGAAATGAACAACATCTTTCCCAAACTCATAAGCTTCTAAACATATTGAACTATTATTATGTACTAGGGCTGCATGCTTAATGAGGTTTCACTAGCTTGAGGTTCTTTCTCCCTAAGTTTCCTTTAATCTGTGAAAATAATCAATAAAGAAATGCTGATCCTCACATTTACTGGAATTTTTGCTTTCCAAAAGGTTAACCCTCTGCACACCAAATAACCCACAGACTACTCACCTGCAATATGATTTGAACAGGAATAGGGACAAAGCTTAAAAATCTTTTGTTTGTTTAAATGAAGGTTGCCTGTGCTTTTCCAACTTGCCTTAATCTGGAGGCAGTTGAATGGGACACCTTCCTGTGTCATGGTTTGGCTTGAACTTATAAGATTCTTGACCTAGCCCACTCAGCATGCAGTCTGGAATCAGGACCAACTCTTTAATCCTAATTCATCTCAGAGTGAATTTTGTTGAATACATTACTGAACTAATGAGACACACCAAGGGGTTAAGGTTTGAACAAGTACTTAATCTTTCTAATGAAAGAGACTGCATGAAAACATTCCCCAAAATAGACACAATAAACAATCCTGTGTGTCCTAATTAGAATGAAAATAGAAAGAAATGGATAAATATCACAACTGGTTATTTGCATGAATTCTGCTGAAAAACTTTTAAGTTTCCAGAAACCATGGAAACCCTTCCAATTGACCATCATCATTTTCTTTTCAGGTCCATGAATGCTATCTGGATAACATCCAGGTTAGTTAAAGGCCTACATTATAACATCTCTTAATTGTAACATGTATTTATGTTTGCCCCAAAAATCTTCACTGTGTATGGCCTTTAAATTTGTGTAATCTTTACATGAGCTCACATTTTTTTGGGTAACTAAGAATTTGTGTTATATCTTCTGGTAGTCTTAAAAGTATTTGCTCTATACTAATAGAGGATTTAATAAAGTGGATTGGACTACTAGTCATTATTTAAAATGTATGTTTTGTGCATGTGTGTATGTATATGTAAGGATTTAATGAAGTTTTATTTATTTGGGCTATTATAATCTATAAGGACTAGGTCTATCTGAGAAGTAATACAGGAAGGGTTGAAAAGAAGTGAAAGCAGATGCTTGAATTAAAATTGTCAATGAAGAAATGGGATAGGCTTATTTCAGCACTCACTAATCTCTGTAAGAGGGTCCAGATGGTGTGCTTAACTAGTCTGATGGCCACCACACCTGGATCTAATGGATTATTTTAGAGGAAAAAAATATGGAGGTTTAAACTAAGGAAATCCAAAAATTTGGGATGAAGATGCAAACATTAATGTCATACACTCTCTTTAAGTTCTTGAAATTTAATTGACTAATTATTAGGTATCATTATTTTTGATTAATGATACCATAATACTGTGACACAGTATGCACTGGAGTAACACTAATCTATTCTCTCATTTTTCACACCATCTGCTTGAGTTTAATATTTAGAGTGTCTTGTAACTGCATCTACTCCAGATATCACCATGGTATTTAACAAACCACAACTGTGTAATTCAATTTCCTTTCCAAAGAACTCTAGAGTCTGCTGTAAATCTGTCTAATGAAGTGCTATATTCTAAATGTGTCATTAGTGTAAAAGGTATTCAGACCACCTCACAGTGATAGAGCTTGTGAAGCAAGTCTTTATAAAAGTAATAAAAAACAGGGAAATTAATATAATTAGAGGGCACAAAGTTATAGGTAAAACCATTGAGGTAGAGTTTTCATAGGCTCAGGAATTTAGGACTTTAAAGGACTTTTGAGGTCACTTATTACTAACTCCTGTTAATTTTATAAATTAGGGAATGAGCACCAGAGATGAGAGGTGACTTACTAGTCTCACATAGGTGGCAAATGAAGAATTTGCTTTCGAACTCAGGTCATCTGATTTCAGATGTTGCACCCTTTCAAATATATGATACAAAGTGATTTTTTGCTTTGCCTAAGGAATAGACTAATATTACCACCAAAAGGGTATCAATAAAGGAAGTAATAACACCACTTTTGGTCATTAAGTCCTTTACTTTTTTCAAGATATGCTTTATTGACTTTTGTCTTTGCATTACAATCATTTCTGGAGGAAAAAGAAAACAAAAATTCCTTAACTCTTCCAAATTGAATATTTTCCCTTTAAATAAAAATGGAAGTCAATTAACAAACAGTTGTTAAGTGCCTATTATATGACAATCACTGGCAAATAAGTAAGTAAATCACCCGATACAGTAAGCATACCTGAAAATATATAATTTGATTCTAACATTTTTTGTAGTGAGGAGAGAGGTGTGAGTCATTATCTATTTTCCAGGACAATAATTGGATTTTTAATCATTCAGAGTTCTGCCTCCTCGTAATGGTTGAATTTTTTATTTTATAGTTATCATTTTATATATTATTGTTTTGGTTACCATTTCACTATGTATTAGTTCATGCAAATCTTTCTATGATTTTCTGAATCTCTCATATTAATAATTTGTAACTGCATGATAATATTCCATCACATAATGTACCATATTTTAGCTGCTACACAATTAATTGATGTTTATTTATCTAAGGGGATCATACTTTACTATCACAAAGACTTATGCCATGAATACTGGTATGCACAGTATTTTTGGGATGTGTGGATGTGTGTATCTATGCATGGATATGTAATTTATATATTCATATGCTCAGTAGTGGGCCTTGCTGGACAAAAAAAATAGACATTTGCCTTAAATCATTTATATTCTAAAATTCCAAACTGACATGCAGAATCATTGAAACAATTCACAGTTCCAGTATTATTGTATCTGTCTTCTTATAGCACCTCAAAAATTGACTTTACCTCTTATTTTACAGAGGAAATTGAAGTCAATTGATGTGAGCTACCTCTTTTCCCTTTCTCTTCATCCCAGTCCTTTGACTTATCAAAAATTCTTTCCTCCTTTCTCCTAGTACTTGATGAATGCTTTGATGAATTTGATGAATGCACCTTTTCAGGTAGTTCAACACATTTACAGTTCCCATCTGCTACCTTCTAAAACAAATTTGTAAACTCAATCTCTCTCTCTCTCTCTCTCTCTCTCTCTCTCTCTCTCTCTCTCTCTCTCTCTCTTTCTTCCTCTTCCTCCCTCCCTCCCTCCCTTCATATAGGTGCATATATATGCATACACATATATAAAAAGAACAACAAAATCTCCTAATTTATGATCTTAATTTGTAATGCTCTGCTCCAAGAAATGTTGTTTCATTCCACCATATATTTTGGCTCTCTTTTTCTCTAGAATATTCTACATCTACTTTCACAAATGTTTACAGAAGGAGCACAGTGTATAAAAGGGCTCTATAATCAAGTATACATAGTTTAGTCCTGATTTTTCCCAATATTTTGCCCCTTAGATTATTGTTTGTGTGTGTGTGTGTGTGTGTGTGTGTGTGTGTGTGTAATAAATTGCGAGCAAATCAATTTTGCCATTGGCACCTCAATGTGCTGTGTCAATCTATTCTCCTATGATCCTACTAATCATGGTAATTGGACCAAAGTGCCCCCTTCCTAGATACTACATTGCTATATGTTCTCTTTCCCATGTTAGAATTTAAGGTCTGTGAGGGCAGAGATTGCTTTTTTATTTCTGTCCTCAGTGCTTAATATAATGCTTGAAATATAGTACATTCTTTTTTTTTTTTTCTTTTTGCTTTTTGGCAGGGCAATTGGGGTTAAGTGACTTGCCCAAGGTCACACAGCTAGTACATGTGTCAAGTGTCTGAGGCCGGATTTGAACCCAGGTCCTCCTGACTCTAGGGCCGGTGCTCTACTGACTGCGCCACCTAGCTGCCCCAATATAGTACATTCTTACTAAATCTTTTTTATTCACTTTTCTTCCTTCCTTCCTTCCTCCTTTCCTCCATCCCTCCCTCCCTCACTTCCTTCTTTCCTTTCTTCCTTCCTTCCCTTCCTTCCTTCCTTCCTTCCTTCCTTCCTTCCTTCCTTTCTTCCTTTCTCCCTCCCTCCCTTCCTTCCTCCTTCCTTCCTTCCTCTTTTCCTCCATCCCTCTCTCCTTCTCTCCCTTCCTTCCTTCTTTCCTTCCTCCCTTCCTTCCTTCCTTCCTCCTCCTTCTTTTCTTCCTCCTTCCTTCCTCCTTCCTTCTTTCTTTCTTTCCTTCCTTCCTTCCTTCCTTCCTTCCTTCCTTCCTTCCTTCCTTCTTTCCTTCCTTATTTATCTCCCATTGCCTCTTTTCTGTTACCTTAAATCAGAAGGTGGTGATGACATCTGAGGTTCTCAAGTAGTGAGAGTAACTGTTTTGCTGACTACATCAAGGACACTTTGAAAAGCCACATGGTACATGTATCTCTCCTTTGTGTTTTCCAATTCTACTCTTCCGTGATTCTCCTTCAGACTTCCTTTACTTCATAAAGTAAAAGCAGAAGGCTAGTCTTGGATTCATAGGGGAAGGATGCCTTATTATTTTGCAGAGGAAGGATGGAATGTTTTACAATTTGATCTTTTCTCTTTCTCTCAGTTTTCAGTTTGCCAGGAGTTTCATCTTTGTGATTAGTTTTTTATAATTTTCTTCTACTTTTCCTTGCTGTATTTGCTTCATTTAGACATATGTTTCTAGTTTATTTGTAGTGATGGAGGGGGAGTTGAACTTTAGGTTACCTCTGCTGTCTTCCCAGGTCCACATCGTTTACTCTTAAAAAAATCTTTTACTCTTAATATCATTCATAAACATGTTTCTAATTCTTCACTAGGCAAAGAAAAAACGTGCAGTCACAGCATAAATCTATTGCTTTATTCTATAAGAAGTAATGTGGTGGAAGAAAATTTGTTTTAAATCTCTCAACATTAGCATAAAGTCCTAGTTGTGAGTGGATTAAATGTGGAATTTCAAATAGCAGATGTGATTGGCATCTCTATTAGTTGTAAGTACATTTGACCTCATAGGAACTGACTATAATCAGGAAATATGTACCCCTGTGACCAGAATGATATCTCTTGGGTCCCATTTATTATATAAGCAGAATAAATTCACTAAATCTATTGGTTCCTTGGAAAAGTTTACTCACCTCTTATTAAATAGGCACTTAATTCTTATTCAAAACAATTAGTATTTGGTTCCACTAGGTTCCATTGCTTAAAACCTTTCTTCCAGTACTTGCTATACTTACATAGGTCTGTGTTATCATTGATATGTAAGTAGGAATCAGTTTTCTAACCTGCAAAATAAGTATAATTGTGTGTACATTTCTAGGATTGTTGTAAGTCAAATGCTTTGTAATCTTTAAAGTGCTTTATAAATGTAAGTTATTAGTAGGATCATCTCACATTCTGCCAAGTCCCTCCATCCTGATGATGTCATTCCGGAAATCTTCCTGGAGGCCTATCTAGGACACTGGATGTCTTCCTTTAGGTCTTTAATTTTTTTTGGGGGGGGGGGTAATTCTCAAGTTTTTGTTTCTGATTTATGTAATAAGCCTTAAGAGTTTGAGTGGCAAGATGTCTTGAGTATTTTCCTATATGTGCAGTTGATAATGGGATCAACTCCTTTACTAACATATGTATTTAATGATATCTTTTCATTGACTTTTCATTGCTTTACAATTCTTGCTCAATTAGATTTTGGTGTTCCAAAGATTGAACACAGGTAGTATCACCAGGAAAATATTGCAAAGTAAGTGTAGCAATGAGTTGGTTGATATTATCCAAACATTTTATTGAATTACTCACAGTAGGTAGAACGTTGGCTTTGAAGTTAGAAAGACCAGAGTTCGAATTTGGCCTTAGATACTTACTAGCTCTGTGACCCCAGGCAAGTCAATTAACCCCTGTTTGCCTCAGTTTACTCATATTTAAAATGGAAATATTGATAGCACCTGCTTCCTAGGGTTGTTGTGAAGATCAAATAAGATAATAATGGTAAAGTGATTAACACAGTGCCTGGCACATAGTGCTATATAAATATTAGCAATTATTAGTAATTATTATTATTTCTCTCTTAAACTTTTAGTGCAGCTCATTTTCTATTTGTGGTTCCTATCTAAGATATCTATATTGACATACTAACTCAGTGCATTTTCTGTTCAACTGAATGTCAGAATCTGAGTAATATGTGTCTTCTATGACCTTTGTTTTTTTGTTTCCTGTGTGGATGGATAGGTCGATTTTTTTCTATTGACTGTGAATTTCATTAAAGAGCCCCTATAGTATTTCAGAGCTTGATGCAATAACCAAAAATGTCATCAATGAGCAAGAACATCTAGATAACATCCCCATGAATAAGAAATACTTCTATTTATACTCCATACAGAATGTCCTCTATTACACTGGAGAGCACCATAGGTAAGTGTACATCTCCCTGGTTGTTTTATTTTTTTCCTTCATTTGATGTTGTTATTTAGTATATCTTACCTTCTCCTTCTCTGTGGTTATATCTCTCAAGGAGTTTTGCATGATCTTTATGTACGCAAGGGGGTAGCTTATCAGGGCCTTTATGGTTCTGCTTTGCTCTCTTAAATTCAATGTGTACTTTGTGATGAACCATCAATATATCTAGATTTTATGTATATATATATATATATATATATATATATGTATATATATAATATATATCACAGATTTCAATCAGCTGTCTCACTATGAAGATATTTCCAACTATAGAAAATCATCTGTAAATGCCTCCCTTCCCTATCTAATGTTTTCATCCAGAGTTCCCTCAATTAATACATAGTTCATTCTTGTTGAAATTTTAGAGAGATGAGAAAGTGGGCATATGCTCAGTTGTTGCTGATCTCTTCACAGTGGCTTTTGTGTGTATGTGGTAAAAGTACCATCTGTTATCTTTTTCATTCTCTGGGGATGTTTCCCTCCTTGAGATAGCTTGAAAATCAATCTCTGAGCCTTTAAAATTGTGTTATCACTGGCAAAGATTTTTTTCTACATGCATTTGGTCAGGAGCAGTTACTCCATCCACCTTCACTTTCTTAAATGCCATTTCCACTTCTTTACTCAGTGCACTATTTCATATGTACATTACTTAAAAGAATTAATTAAATCAAAAAACTTATCATTCCATCAGAATCATATATTTCCTTGATTCTTCCTAGGATGAACTAGAAAATATATTTTAAATAACAGATTACATCTTAGTCATACATCTAAAACCTTTAGAAAAATATGATTTTACTATAATAAATTTTCCTTCAATTTCCTGCTTCCCCCCTCCATCTCTCTCTCTCTCCCTTCCTATCTCCCTCCCTCTCTTCCTTCCTCCCTTACTCCCTCCCTCCCTTCCTTCCTTCCTTCAATTCTTCCTTCCTCCCTTCTGCCCTCCTTCCTTCCCTTCCTTCCTTCCCCTCTCCTTCCCTCCCTTTCTTCCTTCACACTCATATACTAAATGCTAATTACTGCAATACAAAGTACTAGGTACTGAGGTCTATACAAAGATTAGATAACATCCTTACCCTCATGGAATTTATAATCTAGTGTAGAGATTTGACAGTAAATATGAAAATAAATTCAGTCCTGAATAATGGATGATAAATGATTTAAAGAGTTATATTCAAATAGCTAGGTGAAGTCCAAAGTATTATGAGAACATTCATTTTTCAACTGAGGAAATAACAGAGGATTTCCTAGAAGGGTTTCTTTGAACTGGATTTTAAAGTATAAGATAGTATTAGACAGGTGGTGTGTGTGTGTGTGTGTGTGTGTGTGTGTGCGCGTGCATGTATGTGTGTGTATATGAGAGAGAGAAATGAGAGAGAGTGAGAAACACACACACACACACACAGAAAGGGGGGGGGCAGTGAGTCAAATGAGGAAAATAGAGTCTAAGGAAAGATGTATTATGATGTAAACTATGGTAGTAGCTTAGATGAAGTAGATTATTTC
>NW_023494487.1:0-11820 GCF_011100635.1 Trichosurus vulpecula | reverse complement strand
GAAGCTCTTTGTGGTGGGGAAACTGGAAAGCTAGTAAATCTATCAATTAACATTTATTAGGTGCCTACTATGCACTGTGCTAAGCAATGGGAATACAAAAAGGTGCAAAAGACAGTGCCTGCCCTCAAGGAGCTTTTGAGTAAGTGGGGAAGACAGAACATGCAACTACATATACAAAGCAAGCTATATTTAGGATAATTAGGAGATAGAGGGAAGGCACTGGAATTAAGAGGAGTTAAGGAGGGCTTCCTGGAAGAGGTGGGATTTGAGTTGGGATTTAAAGGAATCCAGGGAGGTCAGTAGTCAGAGTGGAAAAGAGTCTATCCATTCCAGGCCTGAGGGATGCCAGAGAGAATGTCCAGGGCTGAGAGATGGAGCATCTTATTTGTACAACATCCAGGAGGTCGGTGTCACTAGATTGAAGAGGAAGTATTGAGTAAAGTATAAGAAGACTGGAAAGATAGAAGGGGGCTAGGTTTGAACGGCTCTGAATGCCAAACAGCATTTTGTATTTGATCCTGGAGGCCATAGGGAGCCACTGGAGTTTGTTGAGTGGGGACATGATCAGACCTGTGTTTTAGGAAAATCTCTTTAGTGGCTGAATGGACAATGGACTAGAATGGGGGGAGACTTGAAGCAGGTAGAACCCCAGCGGTTATTGAAATAGTCCAGGTGTGAGGTAACCAGAGCCTGCACCAGAGTGTGCCAATGTCACGGGAAAGAAGGGGGTGTATTTGAGAAATGCTGCAAAAGTGGAATTGACAGGTTTTGGCATCAACTTGGATATGGGGGTTCGTCCAGACTGACTCCTAGGTTGGGAGCCTGAAGGCTGGAGGGATGGGGGGTGCCCTGGAAAGTAGTAGAGAAGGTGGTGGGGGATAAGAGAATAAATATGAGAATATTAGGAGACTTATGAAAACAAAGAGACAAAAGTATGTATAATATGAAATTCAGTATAATTTGTAATAGAAGAATTACTGTGACTATTAATATTCATGTCTCTTCTATTTGGTTCCATTGTTGATGGGTAAAATGACCTTAGATAGTCATATTTTTTTCGTGACAGTTTTTGATTCCTGATCCCTAGAATGGGAACAACAGCCCTTGCCTCTACTTAGAAAGGTGACATCCTAAGGAACAAATAAATACTCTGTTCGTCAATGTTGGGATTTCTATTTCTTTAAAGAAACTAACAAAATGTAAGGATTATCATTTACCTGAATACACATCTTCATATAGCTGTGTTGATTTGAGCTCCTTTCTCAGTTAAATATGTTCCCAGAATATTTTTAGCGCTGCTCATGACCTCTAGAACACATCACAACTACCTTCCAACATTATTCATTTCCATGGAAACATCTTCCTCAGACGATGTATTTGGACAGTACCAAAAATAAATAGATGAAGGAAGCACTTGTTTTCTGTCTGATTTTTAAGACACAAAAAAGATCAGCGAGCTTTGTGATGATGTCAGACACTGACTGATTCAGGCCTTACCTTAACACCGTTAGGCTTTAATAGCTTTCAAATATTTTAAATAATCATCGGAATTGCTTAGTCTGTAATTACAGAAAACAATTGATTTAATGATCATGATAGGTAATATTTACATGTCATCTACTATGAGCAGTGTCACTAGGCAAGTCACTTACTCCTATTTGCCTCGGTTTCCTCATCTGTAAAATGAGCTGGAGAAGGAAATGGAGAACCATTCTAGTATCTTTGCCCAGAAAACTTCCTGTCTTCCTCAATTCTCCAAGGATCTGTGATTTCATAGATCTAGGTTCTTCTTCCACCAGTGCAACTCCTCTATTATTATGCTACAGTCTATGAGAGTTTCTATGGACAAGACATCATCACCCAATGGCCAGCCTGATGGGCCAGCCTTTACAAACTTAGCTATAAAAGTCCAACATCTCTAACCACCATGAGAGCATAATTTATAGAGAAACCAAATGGTTACTATATTAATGTTCATTAGTTTGCATGTTATTTGGTCCTCCTCTCAGATGAATCACTCACTCAATAATAAGACTAAGTCTTTATGCATCCATTTTCCAGTTTTAAAGAAGAGAGAACAGAAGCTAACATTTTCATAGCACACTTTGCTGTTTTGATCCACACAGTGATGTAAGCAGATCTATGAGTATTTTCTTCAACTATTTTCAAGAAACGAGCAAGGTAAACATAATATAATATTTAGAGAGTAAAGTTTATTCTAGAGAACTGATGACTGAAAATGAGCTGATGTTCAGAATAGGTGCTGTAAGTTTGCAGGTATTCGGGGGACACACAGAGCAAGTGAAACTCTGTTTAATTCAATTCAACGAACACCATTTGTCAAGTACCTCCTATGTGTAAAGCATGTCAGAATCAAGTACTGGGGATACAGAGAAAATAGCAAAACTGATCCCATTTGATGATTTCTAGTAGCCATTATTAAAAGCATCCCAATTGGGGTATTTAATTTTTTTGCCAGCTTTATCAAGACATTCCTTAAGGTATTTTGTCCTGATCAAAAGAACTCCAAGTTGGCCAACAATGTCAAACTATAACAATTATTAAGAAACTTGTAAGTGTCTGGCCTATGGACTAAATGGATATGCCCTGCAGCCAAGTTCTTTGGCAGTTCCTTCTTAGATCCCAAGTTTCCCATATAAAAACAGAAGGAAACTGACCCAAAGGCACCCCCCCCAAAGAAGTCAAGAGACTTCACCAAGAAGAGACAGATGAATTCTTTCTTCAATCACGGCACCAAAATTTCAGTCCTCCAAGGGAGTGGAACTCTACCAAAGACAGGAGCTCAGGAATCAGAGAAGGAAAAAAATCACTCACTGCCACCCTTGAAGTTGTGACTCGAGCTGAGAACAACAGACTACTGTAAGCACCATACCTCAGGTAGCTCTGGAGGGGAGGGAGGGGTAGAAGGATATTGTTTCTTTCTGACTCCACTTCTGACACCAACTGTTAACTCTGAAAATTCCAAAGAGCTCATGGAGGTATAGGCAAAAGCCTTCTTTTTATTCCATCGCAGGAGGGAAATTAGACATGCATGCCAGGGTCTGCTCAAGGACCAATAGTCCCAAGGCAGTGAGGTCAGGCCTTGATACATATAGTTATGTCTAGACAAAGAATTAAGCAGCGTGGTTTAGCAACAGTAGTGAGGCACAATAGTAACAGTGAGGCAAGGTTGCCTACTGACAAAAAGTCCATTCACAGCAGGGCTTCATGTCTGGGCCTGTTGGTGCTTGCCCAGGCTCAGGGACCATCAGTTTTGTGATTTAGCTGCAGCAGAACTCATCCAGAGGGTGAGCACAAAGGATTGTTGTTATGCCAAGCTCATGGCATAGCCTCCTTACTGGACCTTAGCTCTGGAAAACAGTGTGTCACCTAATAATCAGAAAAGAGAAGAGTGAAAAGACAAGAGTGGTCTTGGGGTCCTGACAATATAATATAATTTGATGAAAGAGAGAACATTAAACACTAGGGGAATCATGAGGGGATTCCTGGAGGAGGTGATCTCTGCTCTGAGCCATGAAGGAAACCAAAGATTCTAAGATGAAGAGGTGAAGAATAGGAGACATGCTGCCTGAGCCAAGTCATGGGAATGGGAAACAGAATTCCAAGGTTGGGGAAAGAAAAAGAAGGATTGTTTGGCTGGAATATAGAGAAAATGGATAGAGGCAAGGTAAAATACACTTGAGAAAGAGACAGATTATGGAGGGCTAGAAATGCCAGTGATTCAAAGAGTGGATCTGCTCCTTGAGGCAATAGGAAGATGCATATAGAACATGCTCTATATACAAGTGGAAATCCAACATTAAATAATAAATCCGAGTAAAATTGGATGTCTCCCAAAGGCAACACAAGATAGACCATAAGTCATCCTTCTTTTAAGATAACTAATTGCACTGAATATTTTTTCAAACATAGAACTGAAAACATATATGACATTAATTAACCAGCTGGGAAAATGAATTAAGAGGATTCAGCCTTAGCCCTCTCAAAGTCTCCCTCCCAACCTTACTCCCAAGGACAGATATCCACTGTCCTTAGAGCTCAGATGTTACTCCCGTTGAGCTGCTGCCATTTTTCTTGAACCTGTGAAACATTGGCCCAAACAAACCTAAAAACAAAGCTCAAAAAGAATATTCAGGTACTATGCCCAAAGAGCTATAAAACTGTATATACCCTTTGACCCAGCAATATCATCCACATGTACAAAAATATTTACAGCAGTTCTTTCTGTGGTGGCAAAGAATTGGAAATTGAGGGGATGCCATCAGTTGGGGAATGGCTAAACAAGTTGTGGTATATGAATGTAATGGAATACTATTGTGCTATAAGAAATGATGAGCAGGCAGAATTCGGAAAAACCTGGAAAGACTTATATGAATTGAGTGAAGTGAACAGAACCAGAACATTGTACATAGCAACAGCAACATTGTGTGATTACCAGCTTTGACAGACTTTGCTCTTCTCACTAAGACTCATGATGGAAAATGCTATCCACATCCAGAGAAAGAACTATGGAGTCTGAATGCAGATTAGAGCATAATATTTCTCTCTCTCTTTTTTCCTTTTTCATGGTTTTTGCCTTTTGTTCTGATTCTTCTTTCACAACATGGCTAATGTGGAAATATTTCTAATAAGATTGTACATGTATAGCCTGTATCAGATTGCATGTCACCTTGGGGAGGGGGGAAATTTAGAACTAAAAACCTTGTAAAAGTGAATGTTGAAAATGATCTTTACTTGTAATTGAAAAAATAAAATACTATTCAGTAGAATAAAATAAAACATTATTGTCAGAAAAAAAGAATATTCAGGGTCCCAAAAGATCCTCAAAAGCCCTCAAACAGCAGGCTCATTAGTCACAGTAGGGCTGGACACAATTGTTATAAATATTCTCAAGTTGTCGCAATAAATTAGCTAGCAAATAAAAATTTATCAGGCCTTCTAAAAATTACACAAAAGATTTTAGTTACAATTTCTTTCTACTAGTATTTCTCCTTGTCAAAAACAGTTTAAAATTCATCCTGATGTAAAAAGACAGTCATTAGAATCTAATAAAGTCATAACATTCTGTAAGTTCATGTAGATAGCTATAAACCTCCAGACCGACGGATATCTATCTCTTATTCACCCCTTAAAACCAAAATAAATCTTTAAGATTGGAGTTTAAGACTAAGTCGTTTAAAGTGTAACTTCAGTATAGACCACTCCGGATGTGACTTCGTAATTCACAATAACCAGTCCTATACCATAGAAAAATTCCTAATTACCACTTCCTCTCATCAAAAAGTGTTTGCAGTGGGTGAGGGAGATTCAGTTGTCTAAGTGGATAACCAATAAAACTTCCTTTTTACTATAAGCAAACTGGAAGTATCTAGTTTCTTAAATTACCGTACTTTGCAATAGTAACTGTTTCAACCATTTTCTTTTCCTTTAACAGTCCAGATCATAATCTAGCAATATCCAGATTAGAAAAGAAGGTGCATTCCCAACAGAATGCACAATATCAGAAACAATATTATAGATTGGAAAAATGAAACAAAACCTATTTCCAGTCAGACGACTTTAATTCAGTTAAATGCATCTCCAAATCACCTTACACAGAAAATCATTCTGAACAAATTTAAGTGGAACTTACTTCCTAAATATAAACTGATCTCTAAACGTTCTCATTCTAACTAGATGAGCCCACAGCTCTTTTCAGCAATTTAGCTCTTAGGTTTAAACATCACAGAACTTAGACCTTGTCACCAGTGGAGTTGAAACAAACTTATAACCATGTCAAACATCTTAGATAAAACAATGATGATTTTTTTGGAAACCAGTATTATAATTCTAGTGAAATAAAATACACTTAGTGAAACTAGTTAGCAGCTTTTAGACAACTGAGTTTATAATTACACTGCTGTTATCAAGTTCCATAATAAACATGTATTTAATTTTGCATTGACAGTACTAGGGAATACATATAAAGTGGTACCAAATTAAATTCACAAGTATTAGCTCTCTTTTGATAGAAATTTACTGAGTGAGGTGTACTTTATTACCATCTAGTGGCCCAGCTTCTGGCCCAGAGTCCCCAAACTGAGGTACAGTACGTTTTCATAAGCATGGACTGAAGAACAGAAATCTCATCAGAGGGAGAGAAGTTCAAACTCTGGCACACCTAAGTTTCCCCACCAAAGCTCAGTGAAGAGGCTTCAGGTCACTCGAAGATTCTAGATGGCTAATTTTCCTGCTGGCAGGCCATGGCCCATTTTTCCCTAGGCAGAAATCTTAAAAAAGTTTTTACAGAGGGAGTTAATAAAATTATTCTCAATTTGCACAATTCAGGAAAATACTTAAGGCCACAGATCACAATAGCCAACATTTATATATTGCCTGATGTATAATACAGGCAAAATCCAAGTCTAGGCACTTTATAAACAAGAGCTTCCTATGACCCATCCTCGAGTCTTATCTCACTTCACTTGTAGTGGGACTAAGAAAGCTTCGTCAAATAATGGGTAGGGATTGAATCTTTTCCTTTTGTAATGTCTAGTTCTCAACTAAAATTAAATTCAAACCTAATTACTTCAAACTGTTAGTCTTCTATAAGTCTAAAGAGTTGTTTTTTTAAAACATTTACATCAGTCTTTTAAAAATTAAATCTATTACCCATGAGAATCAATGAAGAGTTCACTTTTCTAAACCATATTTCTAAATTATAGGTACTATTCTCATACAGTTAACAAATCGGTAAGCTGAGATTCCTTGGCTTATTATCATACAGCTAACAATTTTCCTGATCCATACATTTTCCAAATTTCTCTGATGCCAAATAGTAATAAATTCTAGGGAAGACACATTCCACTTAAAATGAGACTTGAATAATTCAATTATACCTGAATCTATTTGCTTTCTTTTTTACTAGTATTTTATTTTTTTCCAATTACATGTAAAGGCAATTTTTAACATTCATTTTTATAAAATTTTAAGTTTCAAATTTTGTCCCTCCCTCCTTTCCTTTCCCCCTCCCTAAGGTGGTAGGCAATTTGATATAGATTACATATGTGCAATCATGTAAAACATATTTTCATCTTACTCATGTCATGAAAGAAGAAACAGAACAAAAGGAAAAGAAAACACACAAAAAGAGAAAATAGCATGCTTTGATCTGCATTCAGACTTCATCAGTTTGTTCTGTGGACATGGACAGAATTTTCCATCAGGAGCCTTTTGGAGTTTTCTTAGATCCCTACATTGCTGAGAAGAGCTAAGTTCATCAAAGCTGGTAATTATACAATGTTGCTCTTGCTATGTACAATGTTCTCCTGGTTCTGCTTACTTCATTTGGTATCAGTTCATGTAAGTCATTCCAGGTTGTTCTGAATTGTGCCTGCTCATCATTATTTCCAGCACAATAGTATCCCATTACATTCATATACCACAACTTGTTCAGCCATTCCCCAAGTAATGGACATCCCCTCAATTTCTAATTCTTGGCCACCACAAAAAGAGCTGCTCTAAATATTTTTGTACACCTGGGTCCTTTCCCTTTTTAATGATCTCTTTCGGATACAGACCTAACAGTGGTATTGCTGGATCAATGGGTATACACAGTTTTAGTACCAAATTGCTCTCCAGAATGGTTGGACCAGTTCACAACTCTACCAACAGTGCATTAGTGTCCTAATTTTCCCACATTCTCCTGGATCTATTTTCCAAATGGTATTAAATGGAATGTCAATTTACAATTTCAATGATTTAGTATTATATTTTACACAAAGAGTATTTATTCCAAGCATTCCTCTATTTCAAGTCAATCTGCTGCCAAAGATTTTAAAAGTAGCAATAATCTACCTCAATTATCACACTTAAGATCACATCATAATTAGTTCAAAATTTAGGTTCTACAATCTCAGAAAGAACTAATTGCTTATCAAGTTATTACTAGCTGTCTATAACTTTTTCCATTGATCTTCAAATCAAGTTGCAATTTTTACTTATTACCATAGTATCCATAAATAGTTTCTCACAACCTTTCCACTTAAGTAAAGTCAAACTTCCTGATATCTTTTTACATGCTTAAATCTTATTTTCGTTTTTATACATACTGTCTTGTGGTTTGAGAACATAGACCACACACACACACACACACACACATCCCATAGTGATCTTGAAAACTACACCTTTCTCATTTCTCTTTCCAAATCTACAAAACCCTTTACTCAGACTGCACAACTTTTTTTGCCTGCTCAAATCTTACATTTCAACCCGATCTCAGACTATAGCATTCCACTGAATATTTCCTTTATAATTTTATCACATTTTTTAAAACATTTTTATTTATTTCTATTTATTTATTTAATATATTTAGTTTTCAGCATTGATTTGCATAAGAGTTTTAATTACAAATTTTCTCCCCATTTCTACACTCCCCCCCCAACTCCAGGATGGCATATATTCTGGTTGCCCTGTTCCCCAGTCAGCCCTCCTTTATGTCACCCCACTCCCCTCCCATCCTCTTTTCCCTTCCTTTCTTGTAGGGCAAGATAAATTTCTACGTCCCATTGCCTGTGTATCTGATTTCCTAGTTGCATGCAAAAACTTATTTTTTGTTTTTGAACGAACTTGAACATCTGTTTTTAAAACTTTGAGTTCCAAATTCTCTCCCCTCTTCTCTTCCTACCCACCCTCCCTAAGAAGGCAAGCAATTCAACATAGGCCACATGCATATCATTATGTAAAACCCTTCCACAATACTCATGTTGTGAAAGACTAACTACATTTTGCTCCTTCCTCACCTACCCTCCTTTATTGAATTTTCTTCCTTGACCCTGTCCCTTTTTGAAAGTGTTTGTTTTTGATTACCTCCTCCCCCCCCTACCCTCCCTTCTATTATCCCCCCTTTTTATCTTCTTCCTCCTTCTTTCCTGTGTGGTAAGATACCCAATTGAGGGTGTATGGTATTCCCTCCTCAGGTCAAATCCGATGAGAGCAAGATTCACTCATTCCCCCTCACCTGCCTCCTTTTCCCTTCCTACAGAACTGCTTCTTCTTGCCACTTTAACACGAGATAATTTATCCAATACTATCTCTCCTTTTCTCCCTCTCTCAATATATTCTTCTCTCATCCCTTAATTTGATTTTATTTTTTTTAGATATCATCCCTTCATATTCAACTCACCCTGTACCCTCTGTCTATATATACATACATATATATATATATATATATTCATATATATATATATACACATATATATACACATACATATACACGCACATATATATACATACACACACACACACACACACACACACACATATATGCATATTCCCTTCAGCTACTCTAATACTGAGAAAGGTCTCATGAATCATACACATCATCTTTCCATGTAGGAATGTAAACAAAACAGTTCAACTTTAGTAAGTCCCTTGCAATTTCTTTTTCTTGATTACCTTTTCATGCTTTTCTTAATTCTTGTGTTTGAAAGTCAAATTTTCTATTCAGCTCTAGTCTTTTCACTGAGAAAGCTTGAAAGTCCTCTATTTTATTGACAATCCATATTTTGCCTTGGAGCATTATACTCAGTTGTGCTGGGCAGGTGATTCCTGGTTTTAAGCCTAGTTCCATTGACCTCCAGAATATCATATTCCAAGCCCTTCAGTTCCTTAATGTAGAGAGAAGCTGCTAGATCTTGTGTTATCCTGATTGTGTTTCCAAAATACTCAAATTGTTTCTTTCTGGCTGCTTGCAGTATTCTCTCCTTGATCTGGGAGCTCTGGAATTTGGCAACCATGTTCCTAGGATTTTTCTATTTGGGATCTTTTTCAGGAGGCGATTGGTGGATTCTTTCAATTTCTATTTTACCCTCTGGCTCTAGAACATCAGGGTAGTTCTCCTTGATAATTTCTTGAAAGATATCTAGGCTCTTTTTTTGATCATGACTTTCAAGTAGTCCAATAATTTTAAGATTATGTCTCCTGGATCTGTTTTCTAGGTCAGTGGTTTTTCCAATGAGATATTTGACATTGTCTTCTACTTTTTCATTTCTTTGGTTCTGTTTTATAGTATCTTGATTTCTCATCAAGTCACTAGCTTCCACTTGCTCCAATCTAATTTTTAAGGTAGTATTTTCTTCAGTGGTCTTTTGGACCTCCTTTTCCATTTGGCTAACTCTGCCTTTCAAGGCATTCTTTTCCTCATTGGCTTTTTGGAGCTCTTTTGCCATTTGTGTTAGTCTATTTTTAAGGTGTTGTTTTCTTCAGTATTTTTTCAGTATTTTTTGAGTCTCCTTTAGCAAGTCATTGACTTGTTTTTCATGGTTTTCTCACATCATTCTCATCCCAGTTTTTCCTCTACTTCTCTAACTTGCTTTTCCAAATCCTTTTTGAGCTCTTCCATGGCTTGAGACCAGTTCATGTTTTTCTTGGAGGCTTTTGATGTAGGCTCTTTGACTTTGTTGACTTCTTCTGGCTGTATGTTTTGGTCTTCTTTGTCACCAAAGAAAGATACCACAGTCTGAGACTGAATCTGAGTGTGTTTTCGCTGCCTGGCCATGTTCCCAGCCAACTTACTTGACCCTTAAGGTTTTCAGCAGGGTATGACTGCTCATAGAGTAAAGAATACTTTGTTCCAAGCTTGAGGGAATGTGCTGTTGTTTTCAGAGCTATTACAGCCAGCTCTGCCACACCAGCACTCCTCCTTCCCCAAGAACCCCCAACCTGGACTGGACTCAGATCTTCAGCAGGCTCTGCACTCCTGCTCTGATCAGCCACTTAATTCCTCCCAGTAAGTGGGCCTGGGGCCAGAAGCAACCTTAGCTGTAGTTCTCTAGCTACACCACCTCCGCTGCCCCTGGGGCTGTGGCTGAATCATGAACTCCTAACATTCTGTCCCCAGCAGCTTTTCCCACTAACCTTCTCTATTGTCTTCGGTGTTTGTGGGTTGAGAAGTCTGGTAACTGCCACAGCTCACAGATTCAGGGCGCTAGGGCCTGTTCCACCCGGCTCCTGGTCTGGTTTGTGTGCGCGGCCCACACTGGGCTCCGCTCCCCTCCCCTCCCAGCTCCATGCACGGTAGACCTCACCCAGCAGCCATCCAGGCTGTCCTGGGCTGGAGCCCTGCTTCCCTCTGCTATTTTGTGGGTTCTGCAGTTCTAGAATTTGTTCAGAGCCATTTTTATAGGTTTTTGGAGGGACTTGGTGGCAAGCTCATGAAGTTCCTGCTTTCCAGCTGCCATCTTGTCTCTGCCTTTAGCACATATTGTTAAACAAACCCAAGTACTTACTAAAGCTTTACTTTCCCAAGTTGTACAGTTAATTTCAACTCAGGTGATCTTAAAAATTTACCTACAGTTTAACCCTGTTGCTTGATTAGTTCCAATTCAGGTATCCTCTAGGGGACTGAGGAACCTCAAGTCTCTCTCATTCTCCCAAGAGTAGATAGAAACCTGCCTGTTCCTAGTCTCAATATAGGAAGAAGTTTGTGGGACAATGCCCTTTTAAAAACTTATAAAAATGGTCTTAGTAATTACAAAAACTTTTAAGAGACCTGCAGTGGCTTATGCTCCTATTGAAACACAGGAATGGGGTTCTGGGTTCCCCCAGCCCTCATTAACAATTTACAAAAAGCTTGACTGCTCAATTAACAATCAAGTTCTATTTTGTTGTCTACAAAGATCAACCCAAAGCATTTTTTCAAATTGAATCGTATTGTCTTCTTTTTTCTGTTTACTTACCCTTCACTTTTCAGAGTATGGAGAAAGTTAATGCTTTGTAATTTACAAGCCAAGAGAGTTGTATTCTTCAATTATTAACAAT
>NW_023494486.1:0-12062 GCF_011100635.1 Trichosurus vulpecula | reverse complement strand
GGACCAAGGCCTTATCTCCCAACTCTGCATTCTCCTTGGCTGTCCCCCTTGCCCAAAAATGCTCTCAGTTCCCCTTCCCTCAGATGCCACCTTCTGGAAGAGCCCTCCCTAGTCCCTCTCAATGCTGGGGATCATCCTCCACGTGTCTCGTGCAATTGTCGGCACATCCTCTTTCCCATTAGAACATGAACTCCTTGATGTCATGGACTAGTTTCGCCTCTCCCCAGTGCTCAGCACAGTGATTGGCACATAGAAAGTACTTATTGTGTGACCGACAGACGGACTAACATCTGGGAAGTGCCTGTGGCTACCGTTGTTGGTCCTTGTTGGGCCTGCCCCTGACCTACCAGGAGTCCCTATGAGCTTTGTTTGGGGACTTACAGTCACCTCTTTGCCTAGGCCAGGGCTCAGTAGCTTTCTCCAGGTGTGTCCCTCCTGGTTTTCCAGGGCTCCTTCTGCCCTTCTTCTGTAACCTTGGGTCTACTGATGAGATTGTCTCTCCCACTTTCTTTGAGTGTCCTCCAAGTTGGATGCAAGAGCAGGAACTGAATCCACCAAATCTTTCCTGAGAATATGTGTTCGAGGGTCAGAGACAAAAAAGGAAGCTATCTCTGGCTTTAAGGAGCATGCATTCTATTTGCCAAGCTTACTTGAATCTCACAACAACCCTGCAAAATAGTATTGTTTATTATCTCCATTTTGCACATCAAGAAACTGAGGCAGTGTGCTGGAACCAGCTCTAATTAGCTTACAAGAGTGATCGCTAAATTTTCTGGGTGATGCAGATTCTTAAAAGTGTCTTGCATACTTTTTTCCCCAGAAATTCCAGTTGTTAAACATTTATTAGCTCTCCCTTCCCTGCTCTGACGGGTTAAGTGACTTGCCCTGGGTCACACAGCTAGTACATGGCAAAAGCAGGATTCAGGACATGTCTCTCCTCATTCCAAGTTTAAGATTGAGTTCTTTGTGTTTTCCTTACTAGACTACCCCTAGTCCACCTCCCTATTCACCCCCCAACCTTTGCCTATCTCTGCTCTCCTTCCAGACTTTACTTCATACCCTCCTTGCCTTTTTCCATCTTCTTCCTTGGCCTTCTGCCATTCCCACTCCTCAAAGATCCTCCAGAGATTCTGCTTTACAGGGCAAGGGCCAGGCAAAGGAATGCTTAGTCCTGAGGGCACCTGTAGGCCAAATTCGGGAGGAGGTGGGGGGAATTCAGGGCCTTCCTGACATCAATAGTGTGCCGCCCTCAGGATGGGGTCGAGGCCCACAGTTTAAGAAGTGTTCAAGGGGTCAAGAGTGGAAAAAGTTGAAGAAGCCCTGGATTAGAGAGCTGCTTAGCTGTCTCCATCCAATAGAGTATTTCTATAGCAGAAAAAGGAGATAAATGAGGTGGAGAGGTTTTAGGAGAACTGGTCCAGTCACAAATGATGTTTTTTTTAGAACTGGCACTGTCTTTTGTCATCCTTGCCAGAATTATAGGTGAGATGTGAAACCTCAGAATCACTTTTCTTCTCAGTGGTTTGGAGCAGCACTCTTTCACATGGTTGGTGATACTTTGTATTTCTTCTTTTGAAATTGACTTGTGTGCCCCTTGTTTTTATACACTTGTATCACTTCCATATGGAAAAAATATATATCTTAGCAGACATATTCGCTGCAAAATTTTCCCCCGATCAATAGTTTCTCTTATTCTAGCTACATTGATCTGTGTTCATGCAAAAAAGCCTTTTCATTTTATGAAATGGAAAACGTCTATGTTATTCTTGTTCCAGCGGAAAGAAGGAAGGATTTGGAATCAGAGGGTCCGAGTGCTATTTGGGGCAAGTCTCCCCGCATCTCTGGGCTTTAGTGCCCATTTCTGTCTAAAGAGGAAGCCCAGATGGGGTGGAGAGCCTGGAACAGGACGAGGGGGAGCTACTGAGGCCTGGGGGCCACTCTGTGCCACTGGTCCCAGTCTCATAAAGTCCCATCTCAGCCTGATCTCCTTTGCTCCCTCTGCCTCACTTGTTCTAAATCTAGTCTTCATCCTCATCATGATCTGCAAGTCACTCTACCCCACCCCCATCTTCCTTTCCATCATCTCTCCTCTCCTCACCCCTCCCTTCCCCTCCTCAACTCTCCACTGCTGTCTGACTCTCTCACCCCTTGGCCATACAGCTTTTGGTGCCCTGCTAATCCTCCTCAATTCTGGACCCCCACCATTCTCTGTTCCTATTCCCACACTGCCTCATTGCTAAACTCTGCTAGACTTCACACACTTCTTAAACTATGGGTCATGATCCACAGTTAAAGAAGTCCTGAAGGGGTTGCTAATGGAAAAAGTTTAAGAAGTCCTGTGCTAGAGGAAGTCAGGCAACTGTACTGGCTGGATCCACTACAGATTCATGCTTTCCAGTCTCAGCTGGAGATGAACCTCACTGTTGCTTGGCAATCCTTTGGTTCTTACCTGATTGACTGTACCATGCTTCCTTTACCTGCTGCCTCAAATCCCTTGCTCCTCAAGCACCATCAGACCATTCCTTTTCTCTTGCCAGAGGACCTCACCTTCTACTTACCTGAGAAGTTTGAGGCCTTATGTCATGAGCTGCCTTTTCTTCCACCCCGCCCACACCTTGAAACTCCTATATAGCTTCCTCTGTTCTCTTCCTTTGCTCAGTCTCTGAGGAGGAGATGGGTCTTCTTGTTGAAGCCAATCCTTCAAAGGCTTGTGTTAAAATCCCACCTCAAACAGTTATTAAATGAATGTCACATTTCCTCATCCATAAAATGGGGCCAAGAATACCTGTAGTATCTCCCTCAGGTTTGGTAGTAAAGCATGTTCCAAAAATCTTAGGGCAGTTTGAATCTTTCTTAAACCTGCCCTGAGACTTTGGGGACACTCTGTATATGCCAAGCACCATGTAACAATCGTTTGTAACTGCTTTCTCTCTTGAGCCTGACTTGTACCTAGTTTTGCAGGGAGCTTACCCCATCTATGGCTCCTTCCTTCTCTCTCATCTTCCATCCCCCTCCCCCATCCACTCACTCCATGCCAAGAAAAAGGTTCTTAGGAACATCTGCCTGGCATGTTCTTCTTGGAGTTTCTGAAGTGTAATTACCTGGTAATGGCAGCCACTTGGGGCAGCAGCATTTGGGCCCAGGTAGCCCTCAGTGGAAGTAAAGACTAGCACTTGATTCCCAGGGAGTAAGTAGCTTGTTAACATCAAAAGTGCTTTTGAAGCTCTGACCTCTAAGGTGGTCTAGTCCTGTGTCCTCCTCCCCAGCTGTCTACACCATCTCTGCAGCACGTGAAGGTTTGAAGAGATGAACCTCACATAAGCTCTGTGAGGCAGCCATGACAGGGATTCATAGACCTATTTCTCTGGTGAGGAGACTGAGGCTTGGAGAGGGATAGGGACTTGCCCTAAAGTACCAGAAGAGGGATTGAAGACCAGGTTTTTCTTGCCTCCTGGGCAGGAAATGCTTGGAGTTATTGCTATGACATCATCTAGCCTTTGCTTAAATATAGTACAGCCAGTCACAGGGCCTCACTGGTGAGTCAGCAAACACTGCTTAAGCTTTGGGCAGCCCACTCCAGTGCAGACGGGCCTGTGGGACGGTGCAGTGATGTCCAACTCAACCAGAAACAAAATGATGGCAAGTTCATAAGGATCCCTAAGAGCCTCAGAGTGACTTAGAAAACCACATATTAACATTATCTATGTTCTATTGTATTTTCGATTTATTTTGTTAAATCATTCCTAATTCCATTTGAATCTGCTTCAGCCATGCCTGGGAGTGTCTGGAGTGCAGACTCCTAGGGTCTACTGCTTGTGTGTTTGACATATTTGTTGTGCTTCAAAGCTAAGTGTACCAGGGTTTGAGTCCCGCCTTTGACTCATCCTGGCTGTCAATTATGTTGTCCTGCAAGGGGTCCTGCTATGGGGTGGGGATTGACGTGGCTAGATGCTCTGCTCCCCATGTTCTCACTGAGTTTGAGTGTCTCTCTGGCAGGTATTTTCCAGATCTCCCTGCTCTGCTCCCATCACTCATCTCCAGTTGCTTCTTTAGACATCTCAGATTGGCCATCCCACAGGCATCTTTAACGTAGTACATCCCAGACAGAACTCGAGATCTTTTCCTGCTGAGGGTACCGGCTTCCTCCTAGTCCCCCAGGCTTATGATTGAGGGGTCATCCTTGACCCCTCACATATCTTGCTCCCCCATAGCCTCATTTTTCTAGAGCATGACTATGACCATGGGCCCCCTCCCTGTTACCTCTGGAAAAATAGAGGAGCTTCCCTTTGGCACTGAAAGGCCTTCCCACCTTTTCCATCTTCTTCCATATGATTCCCTTCCCCATACTGGATGATCCAGCAACACTGGCCTCCCTCTCTGACCTCCATTCCTTTGCCCTGGTTGGCCCCCATACCTGGCATGCTCTGCCCCAAGCCTCTGCCTCATCCTTTCCCTGGCTTCCTTCAAGACTTGGCTCTAAGCCTGGCCTTTGCTGGTCTCCCATCTGTCATTTGCTGCACTTAGCACGTAGTAGGAGCTTAATAAATGCTTGTTGACTGACTCTCAATGGCAGAGACTGTGTTGGTACAAAGAATTCCCTGTAGGGATGCAGATCTGTGCCTCATCCCAGAGCTGAGCTGAGCCATGCTTTGAGGGAATCCAGGGAGTCTGTCTGCCAGGAGGTTCTGAAGCTTGGGGCCCAGGTGGCTGACTCCTCTGGCCGTGCTCTGGTTAAATACTAGATATGCAGAGCTAAGCTCCCAACAGTGAGTTTCTAGCCCTTCCTTATTCCGTGACCTTCCTTTTAGCAAAACGTGTGGGAACCCAAATCTTGGGCCTTTCTACAGCTCACTGCCCTTCCCTTCTCTCTTCCTGAGATCCCACCCTCATGTGTGTACAGCCATTTCTAGTGTGGATGTCTGGTATGAAGAAGAGGGCTTGGCTCATCACCCATCCTCAGACAGCTATAGCCATGATGGTGCCAGGGGAGGAGCAAAGTTGAACTTTACTCTTGGAATGCCCTTCTCTGCTGGAAAATCTTAGGATGGGAAGGGGTTTTACCCTGTTGGGCAAAAGGAGGCCACCACCAAGCCAGGGTCCCAGAGCCTCTGGTATACTGTGTGTGGGATTAGCAGGGGAAGGAGATGATTGACCAATGACTGGACCTTGGGGCTTGGGGGTGGGGGGTGGGGGATGCCGGGTCCCAGAATCCTGGCATGTCTTTAGAGTTGATGAAGGCTCAGGGTCTGAATATGGCAGGGCCAGAATTGGGCACACAGGCTACCTGTGGCCTAACCCTGTGCCCATCTCCTCTATTCCAAACCTTTTGATGGCTCCCCATTACCTATGGGCTAACTGGCATACTTGCCCATCTGGTATTTTAAGCCCTCCTAATGTGGGCCTCTCCATCCAAAGTGGCCCAGGAGGTGTTTCTGGGTCTTCTGTGCCCTCAGGCTTAGCTGCAGTGGGTTTTCTCTTCCCTCAGGAGGGTAGAGGGATTGTTTGGCTATGTTGCTTTTCAGATCTCCTGGCCTAGCACAGTGTCCTGTGTGTGACTGGTGTTTAGTAAACATTGAATCTGGGATCAGATTTCAAGCTGAAAAAGCCTACAATGTTGTCTAGTGTAAAGAGGAGAAAACTAAGAGCCTACGAGGTGACTCTGGCTTTGCATTGCGCCCCAAGCTGAAGCTCCCACGCTCTGGCTTCACTTGTCCTGCCATCCCATGCTTAGGATAGCTTGACCCTTAGCCTGATGTGACTCAAGTAGCCCAGGGTCATGGGATCTTGGTCTAAAAGGCACCTTGGGACATATAGACTGCTGGACTACAGAGGAAGAAACTGAGGAAGATTCCCAGAGGGGGAGTCACCCAGCTCATAGCACCATATTAGACCTTTCATTACCATCATTTGTTCAGTAGAGAAGATTTAGGCCTAGAGAGATTTAGGGCAATCACACCAGAAGGGACCTTAGAGAACATCAGAGGAAACTGAGGCCTCAAGAAGAGAAAGGACTTGTCTAAGGCCACTCAGCTGGGAAGAGATGTGGCAGATCCAAGATTGGAATCCAGGTCCTCTGTGCTGCCCAACCAAGATGGCAGTGGGCCTCAAGGTCCTGCCATCTAGGGCTGGGTTTAAGGACCTGAGGAGAAGACTCAACATGGAAAGTGAGAGGAGGGTGACTGGAGGAAACCATGAATGGCCAGGAGTCCTCATCGCCCCTGCTGACCTCCCTGGCAGCAGGGCTTGAGGCCGGTTGGTGGGGTTTTCCTTGTTTTGCCCTGTGGTGGGTGGGTACTAAACAGTTGCTAAGTGGCCTCTACCCGCATCCATCCCTCTCTGCCTTGTCCTCTGTTCTCTTCTTTACTTTCCCTGTGTGTGTCTCTCAGACAGAGTCGGAAATGATCCCCAGTGGGGAGATGCTCTCCCAGCTAAGCCAGGACCAGACAGGATGGGTGACAGGCTAGTTATCAGCATAAATATTCAGGAGGCTCGAGCTTGTCAATTTTGTCTTGGTTCAATATCCAGCGGTGGCAGGGGGCGCGGTGCCGAGCTGGCCTCACGAGGTGTCCCTGCCATCAGGGAACTGAGATTGCTTTCAATCACCCCAAATCTGAGAGAGAATTCTGAAGGAGTAACAGAAGACTAGAAAACGTGAGAGTCTCTGTTGGATTTTTGTGGTTTTCGTTGGATTTCATTTGATTTTCTTTTGCTGATGCAGCTCAGAGAGCCCCAAGGTGTGTTAATGGTTGGGGGGTGAGCCCCATGAAGGAAGATTGATTTCCGCAGGCAGACCTTCCCTTCCAGGCAGTTATTTTGGCCCAAGGCCTCTGTCTAGCTCCCTGGCTCTGCCCCCTCTCCCCACTCCTGAAGCTCTCTTACTGTGCCCCCCCCTCTACCCCCAGCCTTGCTGGGGAAAGGAAGGAGAGGACATTTCCATCTTTTGGAGGGCATTGGTCTGGTCAGAAGTTGACTCAGCAGGGAGTAATGGAGGACTGGGGAGGCAGTGGTTCAGGGTGGGGCAAGCAGGGGTGCCCTAGACTGGGGGTGTTGGAGTGACCCGAAAGGCTCATCTCAAACCTGCTTTAAACAAATTAAGAAGTTGACCCTGGGTGTAACCCAGGAGGGGAAAGCTTGAAGCCACATCTCCAGAGTCCAAAGGGAATATGCAATGAGAGTGGGGCTGAAGGAGGCCAGCGGACAGGGGCACCCTCTCTGTTGTCCTCCCTAACTCCTCCAGCTCTAACCCAAGGCCCAAAGGTAGGACCAGAGAGCCCTTGGGTTTGGGTGTTCAGTGACCTTGGGCTGACTGATGGAGCCAGTTTATGGCCTGTTCCTGCCCCCTCTGGGTGCCACCCCCAGCCAGTCCTTTTCTGGCCTTGTGAAGTGCTGGCGACTTCCTTGACTCACTGAACCTTGGGGGTCTTAGGCGACCCTGAAGTTAGAGTCCCCTAGAAAGGGGGAGAGCACAAGGACATACCTGGGCTTTTCAAGTGGCCTTGGGAAGGTTGAGTGAGGACATCTGGTACTGGTGGGTAGGGTGGAGTCTGGCCTGGGAGGGGCCTCAGGGTACTTTCACCTTTGAGGCATTTTCTGAGCCCAGGATAAGTACCCAACCTCTACCTAATTCCAGGGGCCCAGGAAGAGAGAGGAGTAGGCCCAGAGCTGATTCTAAAAGGGAACACCAGGCTACAATGTGAAGTGAACAAGGGGAAAGCCCAAGATTGTGCCCCATTGGGCAAAGGTCAGAGCCCATGGCAAGAAAGCCAAGCCCCAGAGGGCGTGGCTGGTGGGAAGGGTAGCAGTGATTGAGAGGCCCCAAATCAGAAGGTCAGAGGGCGAAGTAACCCAGGACTCTTGCCCAATGTGGACTTCCTAAAGGTAACTGTCCTTTGTGATGGACTATTGGCTCAGCCCCCACCCTATCCCCCAGCTCTCTGTGGAAACACGAAAGGACCACCCTTCCTAGCTAATGAAAACCTTGAGTTGGAAGGAACCTCATCCCCCCCAAGGGCCCTTTCAATGGCACGTGCCCAAGTAGTCATCCAGCATGTGCTTAGAGATCTTTGCTGTATTTGCAGGGGGGAAAGAGGGAGAGGGGACCAAGCCAATGGGATACAAAGCAAGTAAGTTAAGGAAGGCTGGCCCCACTTGGCAGGGAGGGATTTTTCAGGCTAGGACTGCCCCTCAGATCATCTTCCTTGCTGTGCCTGTATACAATGCAGATGCCTCCCTCCTCCTGCCCAGAGGCCCAGGGTCTAAGGTCCAGTCTAAGGACCAGAACCTTGGTCACTCAAGGCAAGAGGAAACAGGCAGATCTGGACAGCCAGGTGGCTTTTTCTGGATGGGAGTGATGAGCATCCTGGCATAACAAGGAGACCAGCCTTCCCTGGCCACCCCCCCCCAGCCCTCCCCGCCAGCACCAAGCTGGGAGAGAGGCAGAAAACTGAGCAGCACCCTAAGATGGGGAGGTGGGCACATGCAGGATGTGGCAGCTAGCTCTCTAAAGCCCTGCTTGGCAGCCTGGCCAGAGCCTGCCATATGGGCGGCTTGAGCTGGCATTCAGGCCATTCAGCAAGCACTTAGGGAGCGCCCACCATGTGCCAGGCACTGTTGCCTCCCTGTGCCACAGATACTTTCTGCCAGCTGTCACACATACCCCTAAGCAGGCTTTTGAGTTTCCGGTTCTTTGAGCCAGTCTACATTTGGCACGGGTTCCAGGCTAGGTCTGGAGGCAGAGGACCTGGGTTCAAAGCCTCCCTCTGATACTTCCTAGCTGTTGGACCCTTTTCCTCTCTGGGCCTCAGTTTCCCCCTGTATATAATGGGGATTGTAACTACCTCTGCCAAAAGTACTTGCCCCACCACCGCTGCTCGTCCTCCCCCTCCTCCTCCTCCTCCTCCTCCTCCTCCACTCTCCTTCACATGCTTTCTCTTCATCAGGATCTGGGAATGGCCACGTCATTGACCAGAATGAGGGGAGCCTCCCAGCGATCCCTCTTCAATCCACTTCAGTCTAGTGCTATACTGCTGCCTTTTTCTCTTTCCAGAGAGAGTGTGGCAGAGTCCTGGGTTCAAATCCTCTCTCTCTCCCTCAAAAAACCCAGCTTCTTTCAGTACCTGCTGTAGGTCTGAGCTCCCTACACACAGCAGCCACTCAATGGAACATTGTTTTTTCAGGAAAGAAGGAAGGGAAGGAAGAGGAGGAGCAGGAGAGAGAAATCGAGGAGGTCCCAGTCTGGAGGCCACATTGCCTCCTCTGCTAGCTCCTCAGCTGTCCTGAGCTTGGGGCCTCTGGGACACAGTAGTTTGATCACATGTGGCTGGTGAGGCCAGAGCCAGTGAGAGGAGGCTGGTTCAGAGGGCCAGTTTTTGGCACTGGCCTCTCAGGCTTCCTCAACCCAAGCTCTGACTGGAGCCCAAGACCCTCATAGCAGCTCTTCACTGGAGCTCATTCTCTGGGTGTCTCTGTCTGTCTCTCTCCCTGTCTCTCTCCCCTCTCTCTCCCCTCCATCTCCCTCTCCATCTCTGTCTCTCTCCCTCTCTGTCTCTGTCTCTCTCCCTCTGTCTCTCTCCTCTCCCTCTCTCTCTGTCTCTCTCCCCTTCCTCTCTGTCCCTGTCTCTCTCCCCTCCCTCTCCCTCTCTGTCTCTGTCTCTCTCCCCTCCCTCTCTCTCCCTCTCTGTCTCTCTCTCCCCTCCCTCTCTCTCCCTCTGTCTCTGCCTCTCTCTGCACCATGGCAAGCCAGGAGCTGGCGGGGCTCTCCTCCCCAGGGGTCCGCCTGTGCCCAATGAGCCCCTTTCTAGACCTGCACTGTGCCAGGCCCCGCTCAGCTTCTGCATTCTGTCCTTCTTTGGGTGAATCGTTGTGATCAGGCCAAGTGGCGAATACCACCGTGGTCAAATCATGCTTAAGCAAGCAATGTCTTGACATCGTTGATGGAGTTTTCCTGCCTCCTCCCACCATCAGAAGGGGCTGCTCTCCCTAGCTAGCACTGCAGCTTCTGTCTTGTCCGTGGGTGTCTCTCTTGTCTCCCTGCACTAGGGTGACCCTGGGGGTGACTGGCTGAGTTAGGTACACCCTTGTGGTCTTGAGCCTCAATGTTGTGGGTGAGCAGCTGAAACCATAAGGTGGCCACCCTAGAGTTGGGGGAGCAGGGAGTGGCTGCCGGGGAAGGTTTGGAGGCCAAGGGTTCTCCCCTCTCCCTTGTATCCCCCATGAATGCATATACTCCTGCTCATAGTTGGAGGTTCACTTGGGGCTCTTTCCAGACTTTGAGAAGGGGCCCTTGGCCATGCCCTGCTTTCCAGGTCCATAAGGCCTTAGTTTAGCTAGGACTAGGGAGGGACAAAGGGTGTCCTAAGAGGGGACGTGGGGTCTTGAGCTCCATCCCATTCCAGAACAGCCCCTTTGTGTTTCCTAGCAGGCCCTAAGGCTTCTAGGAAGTCTAAGCAGCCATTTTGGGGGAGGTGACTCAGAGCTACAAGTTGGGACTAGAGGCTTGAGGTTGGGAGACAAAGAGGCATTGACAGCCAGGCCCAGGGCTGCCCCCGGGACTGAGCGCCTTGGGTCTTCTTCACCTGCCTCAAGGTACCATTGTCTTCTGGGGCTTTGGGCCAGGCCTCATTTGTGCCATCTCTCTGGCAGGGCTTCTACACTGCCAGCTTCCCACCCCGCCATACACGCTTGGTCTAGCTGGGTGACTCACGTTTGCCTGTCATCTCTGTGTCTTTCAGAAAAGTGTGAAGGAAGGACTTTTACTGAAACAGACCAGCTCTTTCCAGAGGTGGAAGAGGAGATACGTCAGAATTCGAGGAAAGACACTGTACTATGCCAAAGACTCCAAGGTATGTCCACCCCATCTTTTCCTTTTCTGTCTCCTTCCCTTTCTCCCTCTCCTCCTCCTTTTGTGTTTATCTTAGATCCTGCCATCTGATGGCTAGGGACCCAGAAGAGTCCAACCTTCCTTCCTTCCTTCCTTCCTTCCTTCCTTCCTTCCTTCCTTCCTTCTGTCCTTCCCTCTCTCTCTCTCCTTCCCTCCCTCCCTCCTTCCTTCCTTCCTTCCTTCTTCCCTCCCTCACTCCCTCCCTTCCTCATCTCTTATGCACCTACTCCATGCCAGACACTGGGGGCACAGAGACAAAGCCAAGCACCTGCACCCTCCTGTGGCAGGCAGTGAGCCATATGGTCTAGGCCTTGGATCTCACTGGCAGAGGGGATTCCCACTGTTCCAGGAGCCAGCACTTCTCCAGGCCGCTTGGGGTACATGGCCACTGGAAAGCAAGGTGTGACCTCAGGTTGTCCTGGCTCCAAGGTGGGGTTCCCTAGTCATTGTTCTAACTTGCCTCTCCCAAATAAGAACAAGGCCAAGAAGATTAGGGAAGGGCCAAGACCTCACAATTAGGAGATGGAGCAGGAGTGAGGGTGGGCTTCCTGTAGGAGATGGCAAGTCAAGTTTGGGGCAGCCAGTATGTACAGTTAGGTGGAGAACTTCAGACTTCAAGCCCTGTAGGCAATAGGGAGCCATAGGAGGTTCTTTGGCAGCAGAGGGGTGTGGCCCTGTGTCTTAGCTTATTTTGGTAACCAGGTATAGGGGCTTTGGAGAAGGGCATCCATAGACAGTGCCAAGAAGGCTGCAGGCTTTGAATGAGGTACGGCTACCCTGGGACCTGGCCAGAAAATGCCACACTAGCTGTGGGAGGCAGGAAACGGGCTATCTAATACACAAAATTGGCCTTCCCCAGATGTCAGCCGCCCCAAGAACCACCAGAAAGCTTCCAGTATAAAGTCCAGCCGGCCAATTCGTTCTCATCTTCTCCCGCCAATGCCCTCTGGCTTGCACCGGGGTGGTGGCAGATGCCTTCAGAGGCTGACAAAAGGCAAAGTTGGTGGTGGCCCCTGAGATCCCTGGGCTAGTCAGAGGAGAGGAAATCTGAGCAGCTGACAGGAGGAGGGGTTCTTAAAGTGCATGCTGTTATCAGCTGGTACGGCTCCTGTCACTTCCTAAGGGTCCGACCACCGGCCAAAACAGGCCTCTCTGCGGTATCCCCCAAGAGCTCCTGGCTCTC
>NW_023494485.1:0-12431 GCF_011100635.1 Trichosurus vulpecula | reverse complement strand
TGTATGAGTGCACAAGTGTTTACAGTTAATAGTCCACATTTCTGAAGGTTGCATTCAGAAATGTATTTATGTTCTGGTCTCTTAGAAAGCTCATTAGAACAAAGAAATCCATCAACCTAAAAGCATTTATTAACACCAACCATTGTGCCAAGCACTGAATGGGAAGCCAAAGACAAAAATGAAGCAATCCATGCCCTCAGCCCGGAGGAAAATAGCTTAGTAGTTGGCGAAACAGGTGCTTCCAGCCAAGATGGCCGTGTGAATGGAGGCAGACAGCCACCCCCCCCTTCACTCATTCCATGAAAACTCTGAAATGGTCACCAGACCGAAAAAGCAGCTGAGAGACTGCTGGGGGGGTGGGGGGGTGCGGTGGATAGAGAATTGGGTCTGGAGTCAGGAGGAACGAAGTTCAAATCTGACCTCAGATACTTAGTAGCTGTGTGACCCTGGATAAGTCACGCTACCTCTGTTTACCCCACTTTCCTTAACTATAAAATGGGAATGATAATAATATCTCCTTCCCAGAGTTGTTTTGAGGATCAAATGAGATAATACTTGGAAAGCTCTCTGAGACCTTAAAGTGCTCTTAGAAATGCTAGTTACTATCACTGAGAAAGAGAGGAAGGAAGGAAGGAAGGAAGGAAGGAAGGAAAGAAAGAAGAGAGGGAGGGAAGAAGGGAGGGAGGGAGGAAGGGAGGAAGGAAGGAAAGAAAGAAAGAACAGAGGGAGGGAGGAAGGGAGGAAGGAAGGAAAGAAAGAAAGAAAAAAAGAAAGAAAGAAAGAAAGAAAGAAGAGAGGGAGGGAGGTAAGAAGGAAGGAAGGAAGGAAGGAAGGAAAGAAAGAAAGAAAGAAAGAAAGAAAGAAAGAAAGAAAGAAAGAAAGAAAGAAAGAAAGAAGAGAGGGAGGGAGGAAGGAAGGAAAGAAAGAAAGAAAGAACAGAGGGAGGGAGGAAGGGAGGGAGGGAGGAAGGGAGGAAGGAAGGAAGGAAAGAAAGAAAGAAAGAAAGAAAGAAAGAAAGAAAGAGGGAAAGAAACAAAGAAACAAAGAAAGAAGGAAAGAAAGAAAGAAAGAAAGAAAGAAAGAAAGAAAGAAAAAGAGAAAGAAAGAAGGAAAGAAAGAAAGAAAAAGAAAGAGAAGGAAAGAAAGAAAGAAAGAAGAGAGGGAGGGAGGAAGGAAGGGAGGAAGGAAAGAAGGAAGGAAGAAAGGAAGGAAGGAAGGAAGGAAGGAAGGAAGGAAGGAAGGAAGGAAGGAAGGAAAAATGAAAGAAGTCCTGCCCTCAAGGAACTTTATATATATATATATATATGTATATCTGTATCTGTATCTGTATCTATGTATATATATGTATGTATATCTATCTATATATATGTATATGTATCTATGTATATATCTATGTATGTATATCTATATATCTATATCTATGTATATATCTATATGGGTATATGTATATCCATATATAGGTATATATCCATACCCATATCCATCTCCATATCCCTATCCCTAGCCCTATCCATATCCACATCCATATATATATATATATATATATATATATATATATATATATATATATATATATATATATATATATATATCTCTTGGAGCTGGAGTGGGGAAGGTAGGTGAATAGAACTGAGCCAAGGTAACCCTCCTGGCAATGTGGTTTAGAGATGCCCAGTTTGTTGCAAAATAAGATAAAAGCTCACTTCTCAGAGTCCAAGGTGACGGGTTGGTATTGGGGACAGGGAGAGAGTCCGAATGAATCCAGTGTGTTTTTTCTACAGATGAGGAAGATGCAGCCTTGAGTTGTGAGGAGTGGCTTGATGCTCCCATTCACTAATGTGAGTGGTCAAGCTGGTCTGGGACCCTTGGTTCTAGAATGCCACCTCCCTCTCTGTTTCCACCTAGTGCTACTAGCTCTGCTGCCTAGGGACAGGCACACCAAGTCTATATCCTCTTCCCATGATGACCTGTCATGTTCTTGAAGGTTTCTATTGTGTCTCCTCCCCATCCCACCCCCACCCTTCTCTTTTCCCATTCAAATGGTCCATGACAAGGGTCTCATACTCTATAACATGCCCCCAAGGCCATTCCCCCTTCTGGCTGCCATCCTCTATACACTCTTCAGTTTATCATTGTCATTGGTCAATCTGAATACCCAGAACTGAACCCAGTACTCCAGGCATAGTCTGTGAGGAGGGCAGAGATCACAATGCAGCTCTCAGCTCATTGGCTCTGGCCACTGGACCTCCATTAACACAGCCCAGAATGTCACTGGTTTCCAATAGGAACCCATTCATGTCCACTATTATTAGAAATAATGGCTTACTTTCATGTATGGCTTACACCATGCTTTATTCTCTCTCCCTTATTTCCACAAGCTGCTTTGTGAACATCAGCTCATCTGATGCTCTCAACAACCTTGAGACATAGGGATTACATGTATTCCTAACCCTGTTTTACAGATGAGTAAGTTGAGACATTCAGTGACCTCTCTATGTTCACACATGCAGGATGTGAACCTCAGTTGCTCTTGATTCTAAGCAGCCCCCTTTCCATTATACTTCACTGCCACCGATGTCTTAGGATATTTTGAGGGTACAGCTATGCTTGAAAATGGCAAAGGTGCATGAGGGGCAGAAATTAGCCATCCAAGTGTTCGCTATCCAAGTTGTGGGACTGGGCAGACCATATTCATATGAAAAAAAATTGTTAAAGGGCTGACTGGGTGCAGAGAGCCTTGTTGGGATCTGGGGGAGATACAAGATTCAGGAAAGCAATGGCCCCTGCCCTCCTAGGGCTCATAATATATTAGTGAAATGAAACGTACAGATGGTTAATGCACAAGAAAGGTACAGAAACAAGTGCTCGGTGACCCCCGAGGAGAAAAATCCTTTCAAGGAAATCAGAGGTGAGAATGAGGGCCGGGGCAAACATGAAGGGGACAAGTAGAGGTGCTGTTCGGGGCTTGAGGGGAGGGTCAAAGTGGAGCATCTCCAGAATCAGACCACCTCCTGCCAGATGGCAGGTAGGGAGCCCCTGATCCATCAGTGCAATGGACCCTAGAGGTGGATGTCACTTGCAAATGGTTTTGGAGGATCGTGTGTCTCCATTTCCCCCTAATATATGTGATTAATAACCTTAATTATACATAAAATTGCTGCCATTGAAAAATGGGGCACATGTGGCTCCATCCCACGATTGGGGCTCCTCCAGACATTTCAGGATAGGAGACCAACAGCTCGTCCCAGCCGAAGCTCTCCCTCCACTGGGGACAGAGGCAATTTGTGCGCGGTTGGCTATGCACAACACACAATGATTTGTTCAGAATATCCCTGGAGATCAACCTAGCATGTCAAACCTTGGAGGGACCCTAGTACAATGTCAGGGCTAAGAGGGATCTCATTCAGCTGAGGGGCACAGTGGATAGAGCTCTGGGCCTGGAGTCAGGAAGACCTGAATTCAAATCTGGCCTCAGACATTTACTAACTGTTGGACCCAGGGTAACCACTGTCTACCTTGGCTTATTCAAATATGTAATGGGAGTGATAATAGCTCCTACTTACCAGGGTTGTTGTGAGGATAAAATAAGATAATATTTGTAAAGTGCTTAGCACAGGGATTGGTATATAGTAGGTACTTAATAAATGCTTATTCCCTTACTACCTAGAAGGTTGGAACTAGACAGTGCCTTAGAACAGAGGATTTTAAACTGGGAGGAAACTTAAAGCAGAAAATGTCAGAGCTGGGAGGGGCCTGAGAACAGGGGATGTCAGGGCTGGGAGAGGCCTGAGAAAAGGGAATGTCAGAGCTGGGAGGGGCCTGAGAACAGGGGATGTCAGGGCTGGGAGGGGCCTTAGAAAAGGGAATGTCAGAGCTGGGAGGGGCCTTAGAACAGGGAATGTCAGAGCTGGGAGGGACCTTAGAACAGGGGATGTCAGAGCTGTGAGGGGCCTTAGAACAGGGGATGTCAGGGGTAGGAGGGCCCTTAGGACAAGAGATGTCAGGGCTGGGAGGGGCCTCAGAACAGGGGATGTCAGGACTGGGAGGGGCCTGAGAACAGGGGATGTCAGGGCTGGGAGGGGTCTAATCCAACCTTCTCATTGGACAGATGAAGACACTATGTCCTGTTTATACTTTTTGCTAGTAAAACAATCCCAACCATCACTGCCCCAATCTTCTCCACTGGAAGTCTTTATATAGAAGGAAGTGTCTCGGAATGTCTCACTTTAACCCATCTTGCTTCCCTCCCCTCTCCTTTAGTCCTCAGTAAGGACAGAACATCTGGTCATCATGGCTCAGACAGATGGAGAAGGCTTGGCACCATCAGCGCCAGGTCTGAAATGCCGGGTGTTCTGGCTGGGCCCTCTCCCATCACCACTCCACACCAGTTCATCATTTCCTCCCTATCCCCCCATCAGCCAGCCCAGCACCAGCCCTAAGCACGTGGCAAGGGGTGCACAGTTGTGCAAAGCAGACGGCCAGACTGTTACTATTGGGGTGACACTGCCATCAGTGTGAGTTCTCTGGATCATAAAAGGTAATATAATTAAGTCCCAGGATGGAATGGGACCATTAAAGCCTTTAGATTATCCAAAAGAAGTGATTGTGTTAATGAAAGGTTCTCTAATACCGAATTCGGTTTCCATCTATCTCCATTATGGGGGGCAGTTTACCTGGTAATATAAACACAGAGCTAATCACCTACCAGGGGGTGATGGGGAGAGGAAAGCTTTGATGTTATTTCCCTGGTGACAAAGGGCTAATTTACAGGCTCTTCCAGTAGCCTCGAACATCAGGCTGTAAACCCCCCACCAGCACCCCCACCCTATCAGTGTAGGATCTCCTCCCCTGTTCTGTTGTCCAAAAGCTGTCTGGGAGCTATGGGAACCAGCTGGGCAGTGACCCTCTTAGATGCCAAGGGAAAAGGAAGAAAAAGACTGAGAGATTAGAGCTTTTATTGGGGGAGGGGTAGCCCAGTTTGTATAAGCAAAAAGGATGTTCACCAAAGGGAGCATAAAGAAGGATGAGCCTGGACTGGAGCTCCTTAATCATAAAACCATGACTTGTCAAATCTAGGCAAAAGCTTAGAACAGAATGTGTCAGAGCTAGGAAGGCCTTTAGAACAGAGGATGTCAGGGCTGGGAGGGGCCTTAGAACAGTGAATGTCAGAGCTGACAACCCTGACAAGGAGTCCTCCAGCCTCTCTGGCGAAGAAGTCAGGTAAGGGTTAAGTTGCTCCCTCCTAAGGTAGCCCATGCCACTTAGGGTCCCCTCTGCTTTCTAGGGAACTTTAAAGCTCAGCAAACACAAAATAGGTTCAGGGGCTAGAATCTAATATTTTTATTTCCTAGGGCTAGGCTCTTTCTACACCAGGCTGACGGCAGTCCAGTCACTGGGAAGTCATGTTGATGCAGCCACACTAAGTCATAACCGGTAAATGTTGGTGGGGCTGTCAGAAGGCAGGCACACAAATACACTGTTGGTGGAGGGACAATGACCTGGTCTAACCATTCTGAAAATGGACGTGGAATTATACTCAAATAGCTACTAACCTGTGTGTTTTGGTCTAGCCATTCAAACTGATCAGCATATATTCAAGCCATATTGACTGCTAGGTGAATCCATAAAGAAATTTAAAGAGAGAGGGAGAAAAGTAAAGAACACTTTGTACCAGCAAAGAGCCAGAAGGAATTTGGGGCCCAACAACCTGAGAAAGGATAAATACATTACGGTATGTCAACATAATAGGATATCATACAACAAGAAATGATGAATGCATAGATCTTAGAAAAACTTAGTGAGTCCTTTATGAACTGATACAGCACAAAGCAAACAGAAGAAAGGGGTAAGTTCAGATGAGGATCATAGTAATGTGTAAGAAACTATTGTAACTTTGATCTACTCAGTGAGTAACTGGGACTTTAGTGAACTGACAGTGAAACATGCCTCCCACCTGTGTAGGGGAGGTGGTGGACTACAGATACATAATGAAGCATACATCTTCAGCCATGACCGGTGTGTTTCTTATTTGGTTTGCTCAACTTTACTCATCTTTAGAAGATACATGCTTTATGTGTTTCCAATCTATGTGCATTTATTTATTTGTTACAAAGATATAAAATTCCACGATGGTGAAAGAGGTAATCCTTGATGTGAATTATGAGAAAGGAAGGAAGGAAGAAAGAAAGAAAGAAAAAAGAAAGAAAGAAAGAGAGGGATGAGGAGAGAGAAAAGGAGGAAAGAAGAAAGAGAAAGAAACAGAGAGAAGGGAAGAGAGATGTTGGATAGATGAGAAAGGGAGGGAAGGAGAAAGAGATAGAGAGGGAGGAATTGAGAGCTAGGAGAAAGAGAGAGAGAGAGAGAGAGAGAGAGAGAGAGAGAGAGGGAGAGATGAGAGAGAGACAGATGAGAGAGGGAGAGAGACAGAGAGAGACAGAGATAGAGACAGGAGAGAGTAGAAACACACAGAGATAAAGAGAGACAGAGTCAGAGAGAGACAAAAAGACAGAGAGAGAAGAGAGAAGGAGGAGGCAGAGAGACGAAAAGAGACAAGACTGAGAAAGAGAGACAAGGATGTGGAAGGAGAGCTTCATTAAACATTAAAAAGTTCATATGTCCTCAGTCATCCAAGAAAGCATTCACAAGGCTTGTCAGTTGAGCTGACTTTGGCCACAAGGTGGACTCCAATGTTTTAAAAAGATTTTCAGCCCCAGAGAATTGAAACAGAAGAGTTTTGCTACCTGTTGTGCCAATACCGTCACCAGTCCTATCCCTAAATCTCAGTTCATGATTCAATATTCTCTCCACTCTGCTGTACAGGCTTGGACTGAGAATTACCTGAGTTATAGTCCTGACTCTGCTACTTATCTATGGAACTTTGGGGAAGTCACTTTCCCTTTCTGGAAAAAATTTCCCCTCTGAAAATGTAAAGACACTGGGCTATATGGCCATTAAGATCCTTTCTAACTCTGTCATCCTCTGTTCTAAGGCCCTCCCAGCTCTGACCTTCTCTGTTCTAAGACCCTTCCCAGGCCTGATCCTCTCTGTTCTAAGGCCCTCCCAGCTCTGACCTTCTCTGTTCTAAGACCCTTCCCAGGCCTGATCCTCTCTGTTCTAAGGTCCTTCCAGCTCTGAAATTCCCAGTTCTAAGCCCTCCCCTAAGTTGATATATCTGTTCTAATAACCTTTCCATGAGGTAGACACCAATATTTTCCACTCAATCCTCTAGAAGGAAGACTTTGGGTGTCTAAATGTCCAGCATCCAGAAACCAATTAACTCCCAACCTGCTGTTCTCACAACCACCACCAAAGCCCTCCCATATTCCAGAATTCTAGTTAATGGAAGTTTGGCCTTCGATGCCCCCCTTCTCCTCTTTCACACCATTTACCTGTGCCCCGGCACTTGCTGCCATCTCCTTTGAGAACCAAGGGGTTAATGCGTCCCTTCTGTTTGCCAGCAGGAAAGTTCATTACTTTGACTAATTGCTTTGAAGTCAGTGATTCAGCAGCTAATGGAAAATGTATCTCCGGGTAATAGATTAATTGGCCGCTAGTGAACAGCCCTCAGTCTGAAGGGGCACTGGCTTCGGGGGGTCCCCAGTGCCCCTGCCAAGCCAGTATGAGCCAGATAAGGATAGTCTAGAACTTTTGAGCTGACAAAGGACTTTGGTGACCAGCTGATCCAACCCCCTCATTTTACAGAGGAAGGAGCTGAGGCTCAGAGAGAAGTGTTTGATGATGGACATGTGCCCATGAGAGGAACTAGAATCAGAGACTCTCTAAGCTGTCAGAGATTGTAGAGACCAGTCTTCATTATCTATGGGAAGAAACTGAGACCCTGAGAAAGCAGTGACTTGTCCAAAGTCATACAATAAATGAGTAATAGAGTCAGAGCTGGAATCATAGGATTTCCAGGTTGAAAGGTGTCTTAGAAACCAGCTAGATCTCATTCTTCAGTGGAAGAAATGGAGGCCAAAAAAGGTTAAGTGATTTGCTTATAGCTACACAACTAGTGGCATAACCAGGATTCAGAAGCCAGCTTCCTCTTGACTCTAGGCCAGCAGAGAAGCAGGGTAGAAAGCCTCCTCCTTTACCCGTCTCTTTCTTCCATCTCTACTTCCTGCTATCCTTCTCATCCTTTAAGGATTACCTCACTAACCACCTCTTCCAGAAAGTGTTCCTGGATCTCCCTCCATCCTAAATGATTGGCCCTTCCTTCTCCTTTGCAGAGGATACTGTGGGTGGGCAGTTTGGTCCAGTGGAAAGAGCCCTGGCTCCATACTGGGCTCAGATCCTACCTGTGATGCTGACTGGCTTTGTGACCTTGGGCAAGTCAGTCAACCACCATGTGCCTCAGTTTCTTCATCTGTAAAACAAAAACTTGGATTCTACGTCTCCTGGAGCTCCAAATCCGTGATTTTTTCCAGGGTACCACCTCATCCTCTTAAGATGGGACAAGAGCTCAGCGTATCTCAATCTCCCTTCTTCTATTTCCTGCCTATCAAAATTCTCCAGACTACAGAAAAGGGAAGGATGGCTGTGCAGATAATTTGTCAGTTCTTTCCATGAGCTTCCTGGAAGCCATGAGGACATTTAACATTTTTTCCCATATTACACATGTTAGAGAAAGAAGCAAGGAGTTGAGGCTAGGGAAGAAAGCAGAGGGTGGGGGCACAAAGTTGGGGCAGGAGCCAGATGTTTAACCCAAATGGAAGGGCGTAGACTGGGGTGGAGGGGGAGGGGCTTGGATTGAACAAATGGTTTCTCCTACAACTCCTGATAGACAATGCCTAAGGCTGCTGCCTTACTTGCCTTGGGGGTCTGCGTGCTCCTGGCTGGAGATGAAGGAATGAACAAGGCTTCACTAAGCGTTAACTGGTAAAGAGCAGGCCAGCCTATGGTCAAAGTGAGAAGGAGGAAGAGGTCTTTTGGGACAGCCTGAGGATGGAAAGGAACGCATGTACTGGGCTTGGAGTCACAGGACTTGGGTTTAAATGCATGCTCTTCTTCCACTTAGAGCCTGTGGGGACCCTCTGAGACTCAGTTTCCTCATCTGAAAAAATGAGGTTATTCAAAGGGGCTCCTGCAGGACACAGTGCCCCCCCATCAGTTCAAACCTTTAAATAAAGATTGGATTGCCCTGTGCCATAGATGTTTTAGGGGGAATTCTTTTCTAATTTGGAAACCAGGTCATCTCTAGAATCCCTTCAAGTAGTCTGTCCTATTATTCTGTGAATACAGCCCGGCAAGGGAAGCCTGATATTCAGAAAAGTCTATAGAGCAACGCTACCCAAGCCAGGAAAAAAGGCTGATGCTTTTTAGAAAACTTATTTTAATTGCTAGCTTTTGTTTTTATATCACTTACAATTCCCAATGTATTCCTTCCTACCCTTCCTAGAGAGCAATCTCCCATAATAAAGAGAAAAAACTATTCAGCAAAGCTGGCCAATATATTGAAAAAGTCTGATATTGTATTCAGCATTCAATATTCATTGAACCACCTGTGTTAAAAAAAAGTTGGGTGAGATTCAAAAGTCTCAGATATTTGACAAAAAAAAATAAAAAACTGAATGAAGCCTCAATGACTGATGTGCAATGTCATGGAAAGGTCATGGGGACAGAGCTCAAAGCACCTGGTTTCAAATCCCAATTCTGTTGCTTATAACCTGTAAGAACTTGGAGACATGATTGCCCTTCCCCCTCCCATTAAAAAAATACCACCACCTCATTTTTCAGAAAAGGAGACTGAGGCTGGGGTGGGGGGGGCAGGAGGGGAGGAACCATACAGATTGTAAGGAGAAAAGCAGAGATTCCACTATGAAGTCTCAGTCTCCCTTATCTGTTAAATCTGTTAAATGAAAAGGTTGGAGTCAAAGATCTCTAAGGTATCTTTCTCAAGATATAAGGATTAGGACACTTTGACACACTGCCCCAATCTCATCTCCACCCCACCCCTTTATGCTCAGGAATTTCTTTCCCATACCCAGCAGAAAGAGAGAGAGAGACAGAGAGAGAGAGAAAGACAGAGAGAGAAAGAGAGAGAGATGGAGAGAGAAAGAGAGAGGGAGGGAGAGAGAGACAGAGAGACAGAGAGACACAGAGAGACACAGAGAGAGAGACACAGAGAGACAGAGAGGGAGAGAGAGAGAGAGAGAGAAGAGATAGAAACAGAGAGACAAAGATAGATATAGATAGACATAGACACAGAGACAGAGAGAGACATACAGACAGACACAGACACAGAGAGACAGAAAGAGACAGAGATAGAGACACGGAGATAGAGAGACAGAGAGAGAGTGTGTGTCTGAGGTCCTCATGAGAGCGTGGAATGATCACTAGATTTTATGTCAGAGGACCAGAGTTCAAATCCCAGCTTATATGCCACTTACATGACCATAAATAAATCATGTAACCTTTCTTGGGCCTCAGCTTCCTCACCTGTAAAATGAGAGGGTCATATTAGATAGCCTATATTGTACCTTCCAGCTCTAAATCTCTGGTCTTCCCTGGGCAGCTCCTTGTTTTGGGACATGTCTTGACTGCCTCAAAGGGTAATGCTAATGCCCAAGCCCTAGCTGAAAGCTCCTTCCTTCCCCCATTATTTACCCAAAAAGTCCAAATAAAGTTCTCTTCAGGATGTGTCCTCCCCACACTGCTCCAGCACCCCGCTTCCAAGTCCTGAGGGCACTTGGGCAATAAAGCCAAGAGAGTGGAGTCCTGGAGGGTCCAGGACCCTTCCCCGCCCCCACCAAAGACAGCTCCACCCTCCTCCTGGGGCAGCAAAAAGGCACACTCAGTGCCTTGCTGCCAAGTTTCCATCTTGCCCTGGGGCTGAACTCCAAGCTCAGGGGTTCCTGGTCCTCCAGCAGAAGCCAGCTGTTCCTGGCTTCTGCCCCAATCCTGATGCAGGCAGCTCCTGTCCTTCACCTTTCCAAAGTTCTCACTCAGGCAGTCAGTCCTCCACTCCATCTGGATCAGTATGTCGGCAGCCATCTGCTTGTTGTCTCACCTCACCCCGCTGCCCCTACTGAGTCTGCATGAAGGCCATTCTCCATTTTTTCTCTTGCTTTACCAACTGCTTCTGTCAAGTCTGTATGAAGGCAGTTCTCTGCTCCTGCCTCACTGCTCCAGCCTCACTGCTCCACATACAATACAATCTCAGGACATCCACCACTCCAACACAGTCAGGAGCCCAGCTAATCCATTAAAGCCCTGGCTCTGGCTATCCTCACCACCTGTAAGCCTCTGCTTGTTTTCCTCCCACAGCTGCTGCTCTGGCCTATCTGCCCCAGAGTGTAGTGGGGTAGGGAGGGGGAAGGAGAGGTTATCTCCCAGGGTCCCTGCTCTAGGCACCTGGGAAACCATTCCCATCACTGCTACTTGCCTGTTTTTCTTCAGGTTCCACAGAACCGTAGGCACCACAAGTATAAAGAGCAACCCAATAATTGGGAAACGTTCAACTGCTATCTCAGTACCCCCAAAACTCCATACTTTCCTTTTTGTTGTTCTAAAAAGTATGCTTCAATCTTATTCAGATACAATCATTTACTTGTCTGGGTATGAACAGCATTTTTTCATCATAAGTCCTTCAGAGTTGTCTTGGTTCACTGTATTGCTGAGAAGAGCTAAGTCATTCACAGCTGAACAGATACTTTCCTTTTAATCTGCAGATCCTGCAATGACTATGCCATTTTGTAACAAAAATGTTGCTAGCAGCTACTGTGGCTTGTGTAAGACCAACAACAATAGCAACACAGGAAGGGCTGCCAACACAGGATCTTTGATCTGCTTTTCTAAGGAAAGCAACTTTAAGAAGTTAAACAATCTCACTTCACTCAACATACATATATCATTTACTTAGTTGAGGGGGAAAATCCAGCACCCTGAACTTCAGAGCAAATACAAACAGAAATTACAAACAGAAAATATCAACAGATAAAATAACACAACCAGTACACAGGCTGCTAGCTTTCTGTCCAACATCTCAGTACATAGTTACCAGGGAAGCACCAATATCTGGGTTTTCAGGCCAGGGGGCTCTTAACAATGGCTGCCCAGAGTCTAGTCAAATCACAGGACACTCTTCTAGTGAGTGAGAGCCCAGAACAGAATGCTAACCTTTGAGTTTTTATACCCTGTTCAGGGCCTGAGGATTAACATCTAATCAGCAGAAGGGTGTGAGCCTGGGGCTTAGCACCTAGCAAGACTTAATCAAAGGCACTTGATTATTTTAGCACTCTAAAAGAGGAAAACAGTAAAAAAAAAAAAGTCTCACCTTAATTATCAATACCAAAAAAATAGCCAAGGGAGGGAAAATGTGATGAGGGTCCCTATAACAACCATTTCTAGAGTATCTTCAGAGGCTGCCTGTCATGATTGACTTGACATCGATTGCCAGGTGATCCCACCACTAAAAGACAGGCTGCCCTACC